>NW_028280920.1:600000-834641 GCF_059751285.1 Brachycentrus maculatus
ATTTAAATACTATAAATTTGGATCAATGATTAAAGAAATCACTTCGTTATTTACCACTTGAGTTTTATTATAGACTACATGTTTCAGAAGTTAAACTTCCATCATTCAGGTCTGTATAATAATATATAATATATTAATATATAATATGTAATAATATATAATATGTTTTATAATATATTATTATGCAGACCTGAATGATGGAAGTTTAACTTCTGAAACATGTGGTCTATAATAAAACTCAAGTGGTAAAAAACGAAGTGCTTTCTTTAATCATTGTAACACGTCTTACCACAAAGTTAATGCCGAAACAATAAATAAAATATAAATTTGGATCATTGTGATTATAGAAATGAATCCATTATATATGAGAGATACTATAAAAGTTAAAATTGATAATTCTTGATTGAATATTTTTTACAGTATCGGACAGCCCGGTAGAACTAATTACCCGGATTAAGCGAGGCAAACCCAAATGTCAAAGTAAAGACTAGATATTTTGCAATATGGAACCATTCATATTGGGTTAGCGCGCTTTGCATCCCGTAAGGGTACACATTATAAGATCAAATAAAATATTCTATATTGAACATCGCATGATATAGGGTTACAGAGAAACGGTTGGTAAATAAATGAAGTGGGAGATTGAAATTTCATTCGATATGAAAGTTGAAAGAAATGTCCAGACGATAGAGGATCCGATTTCTGGAAATGCAGAATACGAATTCCAATAAATGTCCTCGATTCTGAAAAAAATATTCATGTAGTGAAAATGTTAAGCGGAAATATTATAACTAAATTTAAATGTTTTACTGTAATATTATTACTGGATTTAAGCCTCAATATTATTATTCAAATATAAAAATAAATATTTAAGTAAATACGACTAGTTTCGAGAACTATGGATATTTTTATAAACATCTAGCCAAGAAAATATAATAAATACAATATATTTCAAACTCAACACGTATATGGTTTATTTTTCAGTATTTGTCAATTTATTTTTAAATAAATAGCTAAACTTGATATAAAATAAATCAAATTGATAAAATTTAAAGCACCTTCGAAAAATGAAATATTCGAATAATCAATTAACACCGTTTTTCAGTGTGTGTGTGTATATATTTATATATATATATATATATATATATATATATATATATATATATATATATATATATATATATATATATATATTATATATAAATATATATATATATATATATATATATATATATATATACACACATATATATATATATATATATATATATATATATATATATATATATTATTTTTGAGAAATTGGAGAGGTTGGATATAAAATAACAATGGAATGGTTTATCCAGGTCCTATGATATTAAAATCGCGGTCGTAATCATGTTTGCCCATTACGTGGAGTTTGAGCTTATTTGATTTGTCGTGTTTTCAAATAAGTGATTAGCGTATATTACATAATACCTACACCGATCCCATTTCCATGTTCAACAAACAGAACCTTAGCAGGGTTGAGCAACCATCGGGGTCTGTTACAGTATTTATTTAATTATTACATCCGAAATAATCAAGTCGGGTTGTGGCAACGTGGTGGCATCGAAGACTTCTGTTCCTCAGGTCCTAGGCTCAATTTTCACTCAATCACACTCTGATTTCTATTTTCTTAAACAGTTGGCAAACTTCTTTTAAAAGGTATAAAAATGTATTTATTTTTATTTTTTATTAACCTCGTTTGTGAGTGATTTTGTATATGTTATTTAATCATAAAACAAAATAAAACCATAGTAGCTTCTGATGGCTATGCAGTTCGTAAAACAAATAAAATATTATCTACTTTGAAACCATTATTCAAATTCTATGCCCGAATAGGCGATCAAAAACTACTGATTACTTAAAAATTACGTAATAATAAGTTTTTTTAAAAGTTCAAATTAAAATAAATAAAAATTCAAATATGTACTTACTCATTTTTTTTCAATCTTAAATTCCCCAAAGTTATTCAGTGATAAATTTGAATTTTTGACATGATATTGCTTTTTAATAAGCGCAAAAATATATATTTTTCAGTTTGAATACTATTTTGTATATGTGTAATGTAAATTACAAAATTAAGTAATATATTAAAAATAAAATGAAATGACACAAGTTCTCTTTTTTTAATAGATGTATTTTTATAAATTTTTTTTCACCGAATTCTATAAAAATGATATTAATTTGTACTACTTTATAAACATTTATGTATATATTTTAAAAAATATCGGCCTTAAGACCAGCCATTGATGAAAAATGCTCTATCGTGAAATAGGTAAATATCTACCAAGTGCTCTACAATATTACTATTTATACAAGGTACCTACATACTAATATCGTTTTATTTTTAAATAAATATTTAAATCGATGGTTCGGTATATCTGCGGTCGAACAATGTCGGGAAACCATTGTAAACCAAAAAAATGTCCGTACACAATACAATCTTTGTGTGGAAAACAAATGTTTGCTTTTCATTCATTTCTTTTTTAATGAGTTCTCATCTAGGGTGGACTACAAGGGAGGGGAGGGGGTGTTTAAAAATTAATATATAGGGGAGGTTATTCTACTTATTAAACCCTTATCAACAAATTAATTTTACCGAAGAGACACAATGTTCACTGAACAATTTTATGTGTCCATTTACATAATATATGATTTATTTTAATAACTACATTGTAATCTGAAATATTAAAGGCCTTATTTTTTAAATATATTATAGGTGTCTCAATTTGAGATGAAGCATCTATCGTTTTGTACGAAAGAAGATGGATGTCTCAGTATTCTGTCTCACCTAACATTCTCACTCTATAGAAAGCTATAAACTTTACAAATTCTCAATGGAGAGCAGTATCGACAGCCTAATTCCGTTTCTTTCAAAATTACAAGTAACATACGAAAGAAATCCATCAACAGTCATATAAACATATTTCAAAAATTAAACATCCCATCGAATAACGAACAATCATATAAGCATAATTTATATTTGAAGCACTAACTTTGTGATTTTCCATTTTATAATTAAAATGTAACTTTGTTATCCCTTTTGACTGTGACTGCTAATCAACACAAAAAAATATCCACTTGAGATCTACTTAAGCTCCTTTACCTAACCGTCAACATATTTTGAATTTTGTTAAGTAGATAGTGTTTTAGTATTGATCAGTCTTGATAATGAAGCAGTTATCTTCGAAACCGGTAGACATTATAATAAGTTATAATAAAATATTTATAGTGATTTTAAAACAAAGTTACATTTTAATTTATTATGTGAGTGTTTGATAATGGGTATAAATTGATTATTTAATTCGGCCAAATGACAAGTCGTATGCCTTGAATGGTCAGATCTTCTTTCATATAAAAACAATAGATGCCTCATCTCAAGTTAAAACATCCATAATGTATTTTGATATATTATTTGTGATGTGAATAATCTAATGTCCGGTAGAGTAAATAATAAAAATATTCCCAATTTTTAAAAATTAAATACTAATTGATATTACAGGTCAACGAATACAAATCCATACCTACTGAAGTGATGTCTGTATTATGCCTACATCTATTTTCATCGTCTACACTTTTTATTAAAAAGTGTTTGAACGACAATAATATCATCAATACTTTGTCAGTTATTTTTTGACATCTCATCAAAGTTGAAGAAGAATATGGAAGTCTGGGCATGGGCTGGTTTAAGTGATTACTTTACATACGTGTAACATTCACCAATTCTACCCATTATTGACAAACACACTACTCAAATTCTTGGAAGTTCTATATAAATGAATTTTGTCAGTTAATGAAAATCGTTTGCATCGTGCCAAATTGTTTATCAATACCTGATCATTATCGATCTTAATAACCGAAATCTAATAACGCATCACAAATGCATAACATATCCCCGTACTGAATAAATTGACGTGTAATTGTGGGCACGTATGTACATAGCTATGCAATTAATTTATAAGCGACACGAATACTCAATCAATGCTGAAATTCCAATCATCTGATGAAATTGAGATGAAATCAAACACACGCATCATAAATTATTGAAATGTTCATTAGAAAATTAATGTTTATTTTTATGGCTACACACATATTTATTAACCTGTTTGTTTAGTTTATATTTAAATAATGGGAAGCGTTGCATTATTTACAAAAAATCGGCTCGTTTGGTCATTATATCAAGTACATACTTACATAGAAACTGATCGATCATATTTTCAAGAACATAGTATTTTTTACAAATGTACGTGTACTTTTTTTTACCATGAACTTATTTCTTACGAATCAATAATTTATTAAATTTAATTGGAAAAAACGAACGAAAAAATTATCATTGTGAATTAAATTTCATTAGGAATTCACATAAAATCCATAATTTTATATTATGAAATTTTCTTTCTGCAAATATCAATTACTTTAAAATAAAATGTTTTTAATAGTATGCGTCTATGAAATTTGTATTTACTGTAAACTTATATCATTATTTTTTTTGTCCTATGTTTTAAACACATAATTTCAGAAATAAACAGTTAATGGTAAAAAATATATGTCGGAAAATGCTTCTTAGATTTTTTTAGAATTTAAAGATCTTAAATTTTTTAAAAACTTAAAAAAAAGGATTAAACAAACTTTCTGAATTGATTGACATAGTTTAACAAACAAGACAGAAAACACATTATTTAAAAAGGGTACTAAATCAAAGGGTTATCATTTACTTATGAAACATTGAATGTTTTTTTACAAGGTTTTAGTTTATTTTTCCTCACTTTAGCAAAGAAAATCCTTGTGTATAATTTTATTTCGTTTTTGAATTTGTATCTCGAGTAAGCGGGGAAGAGTTTTACCTCGATCCGCTCCTGCCAAGGCTTAAGCAGTCCTTGAATTGAGTGATTTATATTCCACCCTTACAGAGTTGAAATCGAAAGGGCCTTTCCAATATATTTATTATTTCTATAACACCTTCTGTGACTTATTTAAAAAAGGACCTTTTATATACTTTCTAAAAATATCGTGAAATATATTTGTTTTGTTTTCGATCCTTGAGATCTTAAACAATATTCGAAAAAAAATCTAAAATCACTAATTTTATATACACACTTATATATGCTATATTTTTTTATATTTGTATTGTTTGATTCGATTGTCACTTTGTGATAGTATTTATTTATTTTAAACTCAATTTGAACTCGGTAAATAATTCTGACTATTAAGAAAACAAACACATATTAAGAAATAAGTGTGTTTAAAGGTACGTGTTTCGACGTACCCAACATTATTAGTAAAATCTGTATGTGAAATATGGCATAAGTTTGAGAGATGTACCTACCTTTAGGATGTTGAAAGATGAAGAAAAAAAGCTATTAAGATTGTAATTCAATGTAATTTGGAATTTTAGTATGTTTACTTGCTTAAATTTAAGAGTTTTAGATTAAATTATTTAGGGAAATCCATGTTTATAACTATTATAGTGTAATTTCAATCTATAATATGGTTCGGGAACTGTAACAATACAGTAAAGTGTCATTTAACAAGCTACATTAACCCGTAACCACGAGACTTGTTTTAATGTACTTTATTTCTGGAAAATCGTAAAATGTACGTCGATACGAAAAACTCAGTCAAATAAGTGAAACATGTTTTTTAGAGCTTTATAAACAAATCGAACATAAAATATCGGTAAAAACGAAGATACATGCTAGTTGTCACTTCATTTACTTTACATGTATTGTTCAGTGCCCCCCACAGATTGGATGTCCGTCGTAAATGTTACGAATGTCCCGTAATCTAGGGTTAAATACTGTCCAGTTTTATTTGATGTTAAAAAACTCGACAATAATGGTGGGACGAATGTTGAAGAAATAAGACATTTGTTTGTCAATTTTGATAATCGGCGTTACTTTTCAATCTGTATCTCCTTCAATCTTCGATCAACAGGAAATTCCCATTGTTTAAAATGTTATAGCTCATAAAACAATAGCTCGTAAAAATCAGAATTCGGTGATTCGGTATTTGGACAAAAAAAAGTATTTTAAATTAAAATAATTGATATCTCAACACGGATGAAGAAGAATATATGGAGGTACAGGCATTTTTAGAGTTTACGATCATTCAAAGGCTGGTTCAAGTGATTAAATTCCAATCATATTTACCATTCTACCCATGATTGACAACCACACAAGCCAGAAGCTATATTTATATTTCAATTGAACTGAAACCTCTATATATTCATCTTTATCTATGTAAAGACATCAATAAAGCTCAATTAAAGCATTAATGTAATTTCTGAAATTTATCTACTGTGGTTGCCAATCATGGATATAATGGTGAATGATCTACGTGTATAAAGAGATCAATTAAACCAGCTAATGACAGGTAGTAAACCCCGTAAATTCCCAGACTTCCATATATTCTTCTTCATATACATACATATTGAGATTTTAATAAAAATCAGAAGTTAAATTGCTCCTCACCGGAGACAAATTCCGAAATTGCGAACAATGATTTGGACACACTCAAAAATATTTAAATCCGTCTTATTAACAATATAATAAAAAATGCTTTATTTATTTTCAAAATATCAGTTTTTCGTAAATATCTATAATACAGGTTTTAAGGTGAATGATTTCTAACGTTTTTTTGTTGTTTATTTTTACAACACACATATTTGTTTGTATTCTCATACGATATTGCTGGGTTGTAATCGCTATTGAATTTCAAATTGAAATCGATTCGAATTCACCAAGCAGACTTTGTATTAACAAGTCTAACGAATGTATAATACTTATCAGTAACGGGAGTTAATATTTACGATATTTTTTATCTGGACAATAATTAACCTAATAGTTATTCAGGATGCAGTAAGTCAGTGCACTATCCCAGTGCAGCGGAGTTATCAGTTATGTTTCATGCATAGTTTGTCATTCTGTCTCTATGTACTATCAATACAGATTAAGGGCTTCCTGTGCATTATGTACCGTGAACTTATATTGAAAGGATGTAGGCCAATTCAGTTGTTATTAAAAAATTATGTAAATTGTTTTCTCAAGATTTTATTATATGACGGCGTAACAGTTAGAGACATTTGGAGACTGACCATGAATGAGACAAATCAATCATCACACAGATGTCGGGTTGTGGTCCCGTGGTTAGTGTCGCGGACTCTTAAGTCAGAGTTTCTCGGTTCAAACCCACACCACTACAATTTGATACCTATTTCTAATAATGAGCTGCTTAGACTTAGAGAAATAGTATAAAATTGAAATATTTGTGTGAGTAATAAAAACACAAATATTTCTCTTAAAAAAATTGTAGCCCACGTAGATGAAATCGTGCATTTGATGTTAACTGATATCCACAGTGAAAATAGTATAATAATTCTATCCGGAAATTATTCGTCTTTATCACTGTTTCGACGATTTTTAGTTTTTTTTTGTATAAATGTGTGGTATGATATTTATTTCTTAAACAGAAAATTAAATTATTACACAAAAGCATAGAAAAAGTATAAAAATGAGTGATTTCTAAATTTCTACTTAATTTTGTTGCAAATTTTATTAAACCTAACGAATCAGGTTTCGTTAAAGTCGGTTTTAATCATGTCAGTTAATTCTAGAAAAATTACGAATCTTTGATTTCGCTACAAGGTAATTTTTAAACAATTTTTTAACGGTATAACTATATATGCACGTACGTTTATGTAGAAAAAAATTAATATCACGAACAAAAATGTGTTCAAATATGTTTAATATATTAAATAATTTCACGAATAATTAAAATATTGTATTATATTTACTCAATCCGTTGGTGATTCATAAAACATGTGTATGAAATTTTAATTATCACAAATTCGTTTGAATACATATGCACATGTTTACAAAGGTGTGACACATTAAATAACATACGTTGCATAGTATCTGTTAATTATTTGTCATAGAAAAGCAAACAATATACCCACAAATAGGTCAACACTTATTATATTTTAAGTTAACAAAATTTATGCAATGCTAAAATCAAACAATTTGCTTATAAATAGGTCAACAGCTACTTAAAAATTAAATAATGCACTTTTCGAATTAATATTTTTAGTTATTTGATATTAACGAGGTGGAGTGTGAAAAATGCTTGCAAGCTGTTTGAAATTCTGAGAATTGGATACAGTATGATTATTATGGTATAATTCCAAGGTGTAGAAATACGATGCTATAACACTAAACCATACACTAAATATACAGCTAATTAGTGAGTTACTTGAAACCAATAACAACATTACATTGGGTGGTCTAATGTAATACACTCAGTGTAGAGTGACGATAAATATTTTAATACTAAAAATCATTGTGTGGGCTTTGTGATCCCTGTAAGCCAAAGAAAAAAGAGATAAATTCCTCACTCGCACATATATTGTAGATAGCATACTTGTACTTGTAGGGTTCAAGATTCGAATTGAAAAAGACTGAAAAATAGTCGAGACGTTCTTTTTTATTACAAATTTGTTTTTCGTTGTCATGATAGACTTTAGACTGGGAAAACTCGAGTGTCACATTGTATTACAAAAATGTGAGAGTAAGATTACATTTTATTGTAATACATATGAATTTATCAAGTAATGTGCTTTACCAAATGCTTTAAATTATACTGCGGTGTCATATTTCGAGGACAATCTTTATAACATTTCTCTAAAGAATTTATAAAATGGACGTTGTGTATGAAATTTTTTGTGGTAAGTATGCCATTGTAATATAATTATTTTTTTATGAAATACCAAAATTTGTATTATGTCAGCCAACGTGGATGGTATATTAATTTAATGTAAAAAAAGATGACTATATAAAAATAATCCACTTGTAAAAAATCGCTCTTTTAGCGAATTAATATAAACATGACTAGTTTCGAGAACAAAAGATGTTGGCTAAGACAGGTAAAAATGCATCAGTTCGTATTTTCATAAGTTGATGAGAACATCTGTAGTTCTCGAAACTAATCGTGCTTACATCAATACGCTAAAAAAGCGGTCTTATACATATACAAGTATTTCATTTTAATATTTAACCCTTCATGATTTTCCACAAAAAGTTAATGCCAAATCAATAAATATGAAAAACATCAGTGTTTATTTTTATTAATTAAAATTATAAAGTACATTTTATTGAATGTTTTTCGCGGGTACTTTGTGGCACATTTTATAAATTTTATGAAATAAAACAACTTTGTTTTCAAAAACTTTTTTATTGATACATTTTTTTTCCAATTTTCGACAATTAACGTCGAAATTATTGTCGAAACCGGTTGGAGAAAAAATGTACCAATAAAAAGTGGTTATAAAGAAAGAAAATTATACAAATATATAAAATAAAAACCTTACAAATGTTTATCACCATCCTTATTTAAATAACGTAAGATATTAAATAAAGTTATGTACGTATTGAAAACTTACCCTTAAAATTATTAAAAACTATTTTAATTAATAATTTAATAATATTATATCAGTCAACAAGCAATTACTGGAGCTGTAGCTGCCAAACTAATAATACTGGGAGAAATCTTAAGCATCTAAGGTATTCCGATAATTAATTTCAGCATCAAAATTAAAATTTCATATTGAAATAATTGAATTTCCAAATGAGACCGAGCTCCGGGGGCCGGTGAAGGTTAGAAAAAGACAACCGAATAATTTATTCTGCGGGGGAGGGAGACAAGCGATGTCACCCCGTTCCTTCTATGTACCAAAATTTTATTATTAAATTCATTTCTTTTTCATGGGGAGATTACAACCCGCATTAGATAGCGAATACATTTTGTTAATTAAATTTCTTGTGAAATATCTGTGTGGTAGCCAATGGAATATAATTAAGTAATTGAGAGTACTTACTTTTACAAAACCATCCCTGTGAAATGTTGTCCATGTTTTTAGTAAAAATACACAATCCACATTTTGATTGTGTCTAAATACTTGTTCACAAATCTGGCTTTCTCCACCTTAAAAATTATTTCACATTTTAGACATCTATACATAGATAAACTTACTAACACCGCTTCCCCGCAGAGGTAGGAAGAGAGAATATAATGCCAAAACACTATGTCATTGCAAACATTCTTTACCTCTTCCACATTCATGCACGTCCTCATACACACCAGCTGATAATTTCGACTCCTGACACGACCACATTATTCTTCATCTCGATATAGATGAAGAAGAAGATTGAAATCTCGGTATTTATAGGGCTCACGATCAGTCGTAAGCTGGTTAAGTGATCATAGATTATAGATGACTGTAGTGTACTCATGGCACGTCATGAGATTGATTATACAAGTATGTTGACTACCAAAATTTGAGTAGTGTGGTTGTCAATCATGGGTTGAATGGTGTATGTTATACGCGTGTAAAGTGATCACACTTAACCAGCCAATAACATGTTGTAAGCCCTGTAATACAGAATACAGATATCCAAATTTTTTCACCTATGTTGAGATGTTAAAAACACATAATGGTGCAAAGGATACTAAAAGTTCTAAATCTAAGAGATTGAGACTGGGTCAGAATTGTAAATATTCGGACAGCTTGCAATATAACAAACAGTCATTTTAGCACAGTAAAGTGTTGCCAGGTAGTCGGCCCTAGCGCCTAGCAGTTGGTGACCGAGATATCGGCAGTCGACGACTAGTTGACTTATAAGTCGGTTTAAAAGAAAATCCGACAAAAAACATATGTGATTAAAGACACTTGTATTTTGTTACATGAAGTATGAAAAAATTTACAATAAAATATTGACAGTCCGGCAATATTTATTTGTTTACGTTTGTTTTACTATTATTATTTTTTTAATATCGTTACATTTTTAATGCAAAATCTATACATTTATACTTAATACAATCTTATAATTTTCATTGTGCTGAGTCTCTCGAAAAAAGAGACTCAGCTCTTGTGCTTTGAGAGGTACTTTTATCTTCTTTTTTTGATACTGACATTTTATACATTAAAAAATGCTAGGGAACACCTATTTTTATATAAAATTAAACACTTGTATTAGACCACTAATTGACTTTTGTTTCACACGACAAGTTTCGAAAACTACGGATGTTTTCTTCGAGATACTTTCGTGATCACATTTCGGTGAAAACATCTGTAGTTTTCGAAAGTGTGGAATTAAACTCAATTAGTGGTCTGATACGATACGTCTGATATGTCATTCCACAAAGTTAATGCCAAATCAATAAATAATACAAACAGTCTTTCATTTACATTATAAAACTAACTAACTAACTAACCATCACGCCGCTTCCCCGCAGGGGTAGGCAGAGAGAATCGAACGCCACACCACTCTGTCCTTGCAAACATTCTTTGCCTCTTCTACATTCATGCATCTCCTCATACATACCCGACGATTATTACGACTCCTGACCCGGCCGCTTTCAAGTATTTGACATACCTGATTGTGCCAAGTTTTCCTCGGTCGTCCTCTGCTTCTTTTTTCAACTACATTCGCCTCATAAATTTGTTTAACCGTTCTTTCTTCACTCATACGCTCCACATGTCCAAACCATCTCAACACACCTTTCTTACATTATATCTTGGCATTTATACAGGGAAATATGGATAGTGATATAATATTGCTATGAAATACTACTCGCGTCTCCCAGTGGGCAGAGAGGGAAGTATTCATACATCTCCCACATTCATAGAGTGCGTTCTAATTTTTCTGCCTGTGACAGGCCACGTGCATGTAACATTGTGTTTTATGGAGCATAATACTTTAAATTACGCTGTGCAAACATACATATTTTATTTCAGGAGTGCTTTCATACCCAGATTCATAACTTACATACTCATGAAGTACATACATACTTATATATTTTATATTTTAAGCTACATTAAATAATGGAAATCATGTTTTCAGGCGGGTCTCAAGTATGTATGTCAATATCCAGGATTCAGACCTTATATACAAATATAAAGAGTCTTTGCTCAATTAAAGCTTCCCCTATTCTAACATAGATGGATGTTGTGAACTTACATGTACTGCCACAAGTTAAATAAATATTAATAGTTCCAAAAATTTGAGTAGTGTGGTTGTCATTCATGGGTACAATGGTGAATTGTGACTAAGTATTAATTTACATAAGAGTTATTTTTACATTGTTTATATCTTATCACAGATGATCTAATCTAAGTATTTACAGAGCCATTATAGCCAGGGTATTTTTTTGATGGATATCTAAGTATTTACAGGGCCTATGACCTGTCATAGGCTGGTTAAGTAATCACTGAACACACGATCAACATTCACTATTCTACCCATGATGGACAACCACACTACTCCAATTTTCCACTACACAAGGCCATAAGCCCTGTAAATACCCAGACTTCTATATTCTTCTTCATCTATGTTGATATGTCAAACATGTTACTTTAAATCGTTAATATTAACTTTCTGACAGAATATACGAATCAATTAATGAGTTCAACATGCCATAGTCGTTAATTTACCTACACTTGACTCCATAGATACATTTTAAGATTTTACCCCTTGATATAAGCTTACCGTTTAGATTTTAAAATAATATTTTTTGAAATGTTTCATGCAGTTTCATCATTGATTCCCTTTGGGTGCCTATTAAGAAAAAAAAACTAGTCCAAATAAGGCCGTAACACTTCATTAACTATGCATTCCTCTTTCTTACGTATAAGTCATATTATGATGTAGTTATACCGTTTTATTATTGCAAGTTACAATTACTATTGTTATGTCTCAGCTTAATTAGTTTCCTTTCAGCTATTATTGTTTCAATCTTCTTCACATAATCACTCTACTCATTATTTCTAATTAATTTATAAACATCTCTCATTACGCCTCCTAATTAATAATTATATACGCAATCTATTGTTTACATGTTATTTGCTAAGAAGGTGTGCTAAACAATTGGTGTATTAAACTATATAAAAATAATTCTTGTTTGAAATTTGATAAAGGTGTCAGCATCAATAAGTTTATATAGTATATTTATGTAGGTTGTAAGGTTAATAAAAATACTTTTATATGAATATGTTAACCTTTTATGCTACAGTTTACAAATTGTGATCGCGATAAAACGTCAACAATTCAATTTATGTATTTTTTTTGATTCGGTATTAACTTTGTTAACCGAATTCCATGGACAGCTAGACGCACCAATGAGTCCATTCGCCAGGAACTACGCTTGGATGGCTTGTCTCTGGCCAATATCTGTACCCGACGGATTCTCCAGTTCTTTGGACACGTTGCGCGTGGCAACGAGGATAGCCTGGAACGACTAGTTGTGATCGGTAGCCTGGAGGGAAAGAGAGGGAGAGGAAAATCCCCCACACGATGGACCGATCAAATTAAGGCAGCAGCAGGCACCTCAGTGGTTGGAGCGCTACGTGCAGCGCAGTCAAGGGATAACTGGAGAAGAGTCATTGCTCCTGCAAGGGTCACAACCCTCAGCAATGAGGATTAAGACGAAGAAGAAGAATTAACTTTGTGGAATGACATGTTGATTATTTTGAAATTTCATTACACCTATCGATCATAACTGTTAGTTTTCGAAACTAGTGTGTAACGTTATAAAACTCTATAAGTCTTATAATATAAGTGCTTCATTTTTATAATAATCAATGAATATAATTAATATAATAAAAATGATCATTTATCATAAAAAAACACCTGGAAATAAACTTTCTATAAACAACCACCTTTTTAAAGATCTTTCAGTGCCTCTCTTACTCTCCCAAGGTCTTTATCCAAATATTTCAGGGGTCATCTTATATGGTCTTGTCGTGCAATATGTCCTGCTTATTGCCACTTCACTCTTGCTACGCGATCCATGATATCCACTTTTCTGGTTCTGTTCTTAATTTCCTCATTTAAAATAATAAAATACTTAACAATTTTTAAGTTTTTTCCATATAAATTTCATTTGACCAGCGACCGGATATCGTTGTAACCGACATCATCAAACTGATGATGTCGGTTAAATTGATCAAATTGATGAGGAAGAAACTATTTATATTTTTTTCACATTATATAGATTTTTATCACACTACATTTTATTTTATAAATTGCAGTTCCACCAAGAAATGTCAGTACAGAGCTTTAATCCTAATTTTATAGTTACCATAATTTCATGTAATTGTTTTGATTTATAATTTATAATTGATTTATAATTTTTTTATGTTGTGAGTGGCTCTAATGCCGATCGTTGACGCCCGCCGCTCGAGTGCGATTGTCTGCTTGTGTCGGTGAAGGAATGTAGCTGCACGCGTAGCTGTGTGGATGTGTGGGTGTGCGCTAATAAGCTGATATGTGAGTGACATTCTCCGCTCTGCTTTCTGCCTGATTACCGTCCGTCACCCCCACTCGTCCCCACCCCGCGCCCTTAATTCACTTGACACGCTAGTGGGCTCTAATATGATATATTCATTTTAAAACGCGGTTAATTTACAGGGGGTCTCAGCGCACTACGCGACTCCGATCGTCAAAAGTTCGCTGCGAAACGTATTCGTTTTATTCGCCCTTTTTATACTTTTTTACACGATTTACATATAAAAGTAATACAAGCAACTCACAAAAAATAGTCAGCGATCGATAAGCGAATTTTTGTTTAAATGCAGTAAATCTGAAAATTTTGATAGAAATATTACACAGACACTGGAAGTCACAAGTGATTAAATTCAAATAAATTAATTCAATAATTAACATGTAAATATGTACATGATTCACTTACATTTAAGGCGTATTAAACACAAATTACAAACCAAGTAAAACCATTATTGTTAAAGTTATTGCAGATTCCCGCTTAGGAGTACCCGTCAGACACATGGAACAGATCAATATCCGTCGAAATATGAAAGCGATGTCCTTTTATTTGTATATGTTAAGGTTTAAAAAAAATGCAAAAAAACTCCTCAATGGAGGAAAACCACATTTGTGAAGAATTATTTGGATATACTCGAAATGCGTATATCCAAACACATGTGAACATTATTTTTATTTATATAGATTGTATACTTAATTGTGAGTTTTTCATACATTAAAAAAAATACTTCCTTTACCTACTTAGTCCATACAGGTGTTTATAATTTGCTCCCTGTACACGTTATGATATTGTCCCCCTACGACTGCAGAACACAGCACTTTGATAATGCGTTTGCATGCGCATGGCACTTGTTGGTAATTAAATCTCTCCAAATGTTGAGTGGGAGGGCCGCTACTTCTTGCGGGTCGCTAGCCGCCAGTCGCTCAATTATTATCAAAGTAAACACTCACTGCTCGCAGCTAGGAGCAAAAATGCCGGAATAATGCGAGAGCATTATGCCACTGAGCCCCGAGATATATCACAAACAAGACTGTTTTTTTTCTGCAATACGTTATATTCATTTCACTATCAAACTAGTTATGTAAAATCAAAATATAAAATTAATTAAGAACGAGGACGGCCGAAAAATATTTGGCACGACCAAATCAATCATAACCTATAATATTCTTCTAACCTTTGTCCGCACTCAATGGTGTATAGGGCACTGCATCGTATAGCAGCAGTGTTCTCTTCCAAATCTACCAAATCAATAATAACCTAAAATATCGACCAAATTACAAAGAGCACTAATAGATTCCTACAATCTGATTATAAACATTTATTTGGAAGGAAGTATGGTAAAGTATATAAATATATAAAGTAGTTGCCTAATTAATATAGCAGTGATTTCCAAGTTATGTTTTTTTTATGTTCCAGCACTATCTACCCTCTGTTTGAAAACAGCTATATGAGGTATCAAACGTTTTGACCAATATCACTAGTCCGTTTTTGGTTGTTTGTAAGATATAACTTTTTAGCAATAAGCTCGCCAATGTACATTGACTTTCTGTAGGTACTTGAAGTTTAAATAAATAAATAAATAATAAAAAATTGCAAGAATTGAATACGCGACGCTAGTTTCTAATCCATGTCACTGCTCGTCAACCTCTGTTATTCAATTTTGAATTAGTAAAATTAAAAGTGAGAAATTCTTGTTCTTAAACATTTTAAGACAACTTTGTAAATTCAAATAAACATATTATTTTTTGACATCTCATCAAAGATGAAGAAGAATATGGAAGTCTGGGCATTTACGGGGCTGACGACCGTCATAGGCTGGTTTAAGTGATCACTTTACACACGTGTAACATTCACCAATTCTACCCATTATTGACAACCACGCTACTCAAATTCTTGGAAGTTCTATATATTTGAACCAATTTAGAAACCTTGTTCTTGAATCACTAGAACTTCACTCGAGACATCTATTGGTGAGATGGAAAGAAGCTTTTTACTAAGCAGAAACTCTTATATTAGTATGTGAGGTCCGAATCCTGGATTTCAATCACACACATGAGAAACGCCAGAAAATACAATTTTCATTTTTATTACTTAAGCTTATAATTGTCTGGTCAAATAAATAATTTAAACCACAAAGTTAACAATGCTTTTCATTTACAAAATATTTTATTTCTTATTAAAATTTAAAACAATAATACACAATTTATCACATTCTTGTTCTTATACATTTAAAGACAAGTTTGTAAGTTCAAATAAACAAGTTCTTTATAATTAATATAGAAGTGGAAGTTTTAAACCGCGATTTCGGTAGAGCATTTTTCGTGCTGCGGTTAATTATATGGTAGTTTGAGGGAACACCGACGTATTGGACCAATTAATAATAGGAAACATAACTTAATTATGTAACCACCATTAAATTAATGAACTTAGTATTTCCGTTAAATTTTGGGGAATAACTAAATAAATCCTAATAATTTTTCCTTATATGATTCAACTTAAGTTTAGAGAATCTAATCTACTACTACTAACGAACCACCGTTTCTCTGCAGGTGTAGGCAGAGATAATCTTCTGTCATGACATACACTCCTTGCTTTGTTCAGATCCATACATCTCGTCATACATGCTTTCAGATTCGTTGGCTTTTGCACCACCAAATTTTAGGTCTGATTGATCTGGTTGTGCTAACTCTTTTTCGGCCATCCTCGTTCTGTTGTCCTATTTACATTTGCCAGTTATGATTTATTAGTCATTCTCTCGTTATCTATTAGTTCCATATGTTCATACCACTTCAAAGAAATCTTCTCAATCTTATTAATTAACCCTAGTTCATCCATACATTCCTTTCTAATATCGTCGTTTTTAATTCTGTCATACAATGATTTTCCACAGATTCGTTTGAGGGAACGCATTTCGACGTTGTTCAATTATAAACCATGGTTTGGCTTCCATGGACATATCTTTATTTGCAATCACTCTGTTCAAAGTTACCATTTGTGGAGGTCCACACCAAAACGTTACATTTCCATTATAAATGATTTTAAGTAATCAGGAATTCTAGTTTGTAAAATTGTTACGTTTTGGTGTGATTTAATGATTTTATATTGGTTTAACACAGGATTGGTAACGTTTTGTCGCAATTTTAATTAAGATTTCTATAAAATACAGTAAACAGAACAGATTTTCTTTGAAATGATTTTTTGTGTAATATCGGATATGTAATTTTTGGTGAGGATCTCCACATTTATTCGCTTAACGAGTAAGATTCTGGAACGAATTATGCTCGTTGTGAGAGGTTCTACTATACATTATAACATGTTAAGTGACAGTTTAATTTAGAAAAGTTGGAAAATTCTTGTATAATTCACACTACTGTAGTATAATTATATTGACTTAATTTAATTAACAAAATGATGTAATATTTATAAACGGACACGTTATGAAAATAACCGTTGTTAGAACTACGTTGTTGGAATTTTAATCAAAGGGATGGCTTATTACGCCTTATTTTGAAAGCTGTTTTTACAGCCGACATAAATTACGGGACAAATGTGTTTTTTTTGTAGCAATATAATTTATTTTCCTCCAGTAGCCGCGGAAGTGAGGCGTTGAATATGAAAATATCAGAATGCGTGTTTGGTCAGAACTCAGGTTACTAGAAGCTCGTCGTAATGAATCGCTTCGTGTTGCTATGTAAATGAAGAAAGGGATATACTATCCTTGATATTTATTAATTAATTAACTCTTCAAGTGGAGGGGGCGAATGCTTTTCATACTCCGACCATACATTGACTGCGAGTGTCAGCCACCGGTGGCCGACACGAGCTATTTCAATTATATGGATGATTATTAAATTATATAGAAGGCTGCCACTTTGTACCTTATATTGTTAATATAAGTCAATATCAGGTACAAAGTGTCTCCCACCGGTGGCCGATAAAAGGCATTTCAATCGCGTCTTCATTGTCTGTCATTGACAGTCAATGTGTTAAGCATACAAACTGATGGTGAATAACTCGCAATATTTTTAAACGAGCTTTATCCAGTTACGCGTTGCTGTGGCTCAGTCTGAATAAAGGAAAATAAAAGAAAATAGTAATTAAACATTTCAAGTATGTTTCATTTTACAATGCTTGTGCAGCATTGAAAATGTAAGTGACAGCAGCTGTTAAGAAGCACCCTACCCGCCAAGATCAATTTTTAGTTATGTTACTGTTACGTTCAACAGATGGCGCTGCCATGTTGATAAAATACTTTAATTCTCTAATATTTGTCTACCCCTGAGGTGATGTGGCGTGGTAGTTAGTTAGTTATTTTAGTTGGTTAGTTTTCGCTAAAGTCGTATTTGTTTTTTTTTTCTAATATCCTAAAATAATATTTGCTATAAGTATATTCATTATGTTTTTTCATTATTTATGATATTCTTGGTAAGCTTTCTGCTACAGAGTGGCGTGGAGTTCTTGCGCCTCTGCCTACTCGTGCGGGAAAGTGGTACGGTGGTTAGTTTAAAAATAATACCGATGTTTGTGATACCTGTCGAGTACGTTATCTAAAAATAAATTGATTGCGTAAAATTGTCTGCCAATAATGGAAATCGGTAATCTGTTTGATAAAATTGCCATAAAACGGTATAAATATACTTTTCTTCGGTTCACTCTTTCGGAAAATGAGAGCAGTAACGTAATAGAATCATAAAAACGGCCAACGGACTAACGCAATGCACGACCATTTTTCCCGATTTCACTTCAATTATTACACCCGTGTAATCTGCGCAGTACAAAGCAGGTGAAACAGCAGTTAAATACGTCATAGAAATCAGCGTTGTGACATTCACAATGGGACCCAATCACGCGGAATCAATTTCACGCCACTTTTCTGTCATTTTGTGAAAATTTACCATTTCGAAAGGTCACGACAAACGAGTCGGCTTAGAATCACAAGTAGTGCGGTGAAATTAGGTACCCCGTGTGAAACGTGCCTTAATTTGCTGATACACGTTGTCTTTAGCGAATGTTTGACAATAAAATAAACAATTTATTAAGTAATTATGGCTACTAACTAACCATCACGCCGCTTACGCAGGGGTAGGCAGAGAAAATAGAACGCCACACCAATCTGTCTTTGCTTACAATCATTTCCTCTTTCACATTCATACATCTCCTCATACACATACGACGATTATTTCGACTCCTCACCTGACTCCTGACCTGACCACTTTCAAGTATGTATTTGAAATTCTTGATTCTAATAACTTTTTATCGGTCTTCGTCTGCTCCTATATCTGAGTACATTCGCCTCATAAATCTCGTCAGTCGTACGTTATTCCCTTTTTTTTATTTTTGGTTTTGTATTCACGACTTAATCATTTTGTATTTTTTTTTTCAATCGCTCATTGAAGGGTTTATTTTTTTTATTTTTCTCAATGATGTGTTATTCAAATAGAGTTCGAATTCATGATTTATGAGTTTTAGATATGAAATTCAGTCATTTTTGAATCCCTGGAAATTGTTATAATAATTACGTGGCTAACCTAACCCTTTCCATGCGGTGAGTCGCCATTACGGCTATTGATATAATGGCACTACTATTACAGTGATCAATAATTTATGAAGTATCTCATTGTTGGAAATGATACCACTAACTGTTAACAATACCCATTTTAATGTAAAATAAATGTGAAACGAACTCCCTCTCTAAACACAAGTATCTACTTTATTAGAGAGGTAGAAACGTTATATATAAGATGTTCTGTATATTTACCTATTTTGTATTTCAAAAATGTATTTTTGTAAAAAAAAAAAAAAAAAAAGTGAACAGCTCAAATTATTATAAACGCCGTTTTGGTATTTCTATCAACCCGGGGTTCAAACTAACACGTTACTAGAATTTTCACTATTTTCAATTGTGCTAATTTTTTTTCACATTTTCGAGATCTTTGTTTGACTGAGGAAAGCTTTTATTAAGCAGAGACTCTTTTAATTGTATGTAAGGTTCGAATCCTGGATTATATTCACATACTGAGAACCGCCTGAAAACTTGATTGATTTTTTTTTATGTGGCTTATAATTTCACCAATTTATTTACAATATTTTCAGTGTGTCCAAATACTTGTTCACAAATCTAAATTTTCTCCATCTCATTCGTCTCATTTTTGACATCTTAACATAGATGAACAAAACATAAAAGTATGGGTATTTACAGGGCTTATGACCAGTCATAGGCTGGTTAAATGATCACTTACGCACGTGCAACATTCACCATTCTACCCATGATTGACAACTACACTACTCATTTTTTTTAATGTGCTGAATATATCATTAATCTCGTGACACAGTATGAGATAAATAATACATAAATCTTGGACATATGTACAGCATTGCATTCTTTCCTTATTTCACCATTCAAACAACTGTCATACATCGTTTTTTGGTATATTCATCTGAGAGATCGCATTTCGACTGCATTCTGTCTACTTTCATTCTTCTTTTGCCAACACCATGCTGTCCCAACGTTTCCCCTTATCTTCCATTCACTGCTTTTGTTGAAAACTGCATTGCATTATGAATTTTTAAACATTATGCTTTAAATGTAAAATATTAGAATTATAATATATATTTTTTGTTTCAGGTAGGCACCGAGATACAACAATAACATTACATTTAATCGCAAACTATTTGACCAGTAGACCATGACGGTAAGTTACTTAAAATTACGTTTATTTTTAAAGACAAATTGTTACCTTGTTGACGGATACCTACAAAGAATTTTATTTTAATAATAGATTTAAATGTGAAATGATCTTCTTATATAAACTTGAATTATTACACATGATTTAATATATTTAATAGTTTAAATGTATTTTTACACATTTTATAACGTAAGATATCGCTTCGATAATTAAGTAAATAATGATGTAGCAGAATCCTATCTCGATTTATCTCCAATATTAATATTTATATTTTTATACTTAAAAAATAGCTAAATATTTTATTATTTTACTTCATTTGGTGTTTTTTTCGCCTAATGTTTTTATTTTTTATCGTACCTGCTAATAATATAAAACTATTTTTAGTAAACACATATAAATATAGCTGACTAAGTGTAGCGCCCATCGCATAGTCAAGCCGGAATGAATAATTATTATTAAAATCTTTTTAAATAAAAAAAGACTGTGTTTGCTCAAAAGTGCTCGTTTGTTCAAAATCTTAAATCTTCTAAAGTTATTCACCAATTTTTACAACACGTTGCATTCGAATTCGCCTGGTATTATGCATTCACATGTGTTTAGCTATATTGTATAAAATATTTTTTTAAAACATTTTTTGGCGACGTCATCTGTTAAACGTAACAGCAACACACGCAAAACTAAACATTGCTCATGGCCAACAGCTTGCTTCTTGACAGCCGCTGTCACCTAGCATTTTTAATGTTTTCGCTTGTATTGTTTCATAAAATTTTCAACTTAATTTTTTAATTTCTATTTTCTTTCTTTTCCATTTAACCAGACTGAGCTAGTGATAAAGTATTTTTAAACCATAAAAACCTAAATTCTTACATATTAAATATTTTCAATTTGTCGATATTTTAATATATAATTTTTTTTAATTAATAAAATATGTCAAAAATAAAATAAAACTTACATTTGGGAGACATAATTTAAAAAATATGTTTAAGGCTTGTGACTGCCATATTAGAAATATTTTTAAAATTTTATTTTAGCTAGTTATTAAATAAATTGTTAATACATGTATCTAGATGGTACAGAATAGTTACGTGTTTCAGGTTAAAATCCATAAATCTTTCCATTATAACAATTTGCGTGACAAACCGCTGTATAAAAGCTTTTAAAATTAGGTGGTCTCATTAGGATTTAATTAAATTTAAGTACATTGTTTTAAAACGTGTGTCTGAGTACATAAATCAATTATTTGTCTCACGTTATTAATCAAGTCCTTCCTCGTGATTTATGTGTATTTATTTTTTCCTGTATTAAAAATATCATGATAATGTCAGTGTCTACCAAGCTCCCTTGCCTAACCGTCAAAATATTTTGAATTTTGTTAAGTAGATAGTGTTTTAGTATTAATCAGTCTTGATAAAGAAGCGGTCAGCTTCGAAACCGGTAGACATTATAATTAAGTTATAATAAAATAAAAATTGCAGATTTTTTAAAGAGTATTAGCTATCTCATTCGTTATCTTAATTTATTAAATAAGTACAGTATTACGAAAAAAAACTTCAATAAACAGTAACCCAAGAAAAGTACATAAAAAATATTGCTTTTTAGCATGATGCCCTCCAATGTACCAACTTATTTATTTTCTGTATACGAAGTTTAAATAAATAAATAAAATAAATATAGTAAATTAAAAACAAAGTTACATTTTAATTATAAAATGGAAAATCACAAAGTAAGTGTTTAAATATAAATTATATCTTTTTTAAATTTAAATTTCTCTACGTAAATACCACTATTTCTTAAAATCTATTATTACACGCGTTTCAATGCATTTGGCATCATTTTCAAACACCGTTTAACGCATTGATACTTGAATAGAATGATCACCTTGCCTTTATGAAATTAACGATTAAGATAATACTACCTCAGTACGATCCAGTACCCTGTGCGCCATGCAGTGCAGATATGGGTAAGAAAAATAATTATATAAATATTTAGCGTTTTCACTTTAACTTAATATATTAAGAAAATAAATCGTACAATATGTTTGTAAATTTAAAAAAAAGGCGTGTCATGCTTTCTAAGAATCATTAACAATGGCTTCTTGAGCATATTTTATGTTTTGTGTAAAAAAGTGGAACGTTCCAGCATATTTTGTGAAACGTAAATATAGGATGCTGTGTTTTCAACGTTTGAAGACTTTATGCAATTAGGCACATCGCACATCGCAGACGTTCCGTTTCGACGACAGTAAAAACATCGTCACTCGTTTGCCGCTTAAGAAAAACATAAACTAAACTTCACAAGTTCATGAAACCAGATTATAGTTCACATTTCTATATGCGTTTGATACCAAATTGTCACTCTTATTTATGGTACAGCGGGAAAATATTATTTTAATAATCAAAATCTCTGTTTGAAAACAAAAAAGGGTAATATTCTCAAGATTTTTAACATTTCAAGCATTTACTTTGTGGTTATTCAGTTTTACATTTTTTTTCAATAATGTAAGTAACTCACTGAGATGTTCGACAATGAGACAATCGACTAAAACGCATGTGATTAACATTTTGCGTACTTGTAAGTATGTGAATAATAGTACGGTAGTGACTTGTAGTACTGTTTGCTTGCTGGTGTAGGGATTGTCCTGACGAAGAAATGGGCACGTCTCGAAGAGATGGTTACGTCATAGACGAAAATCTCGGTTAGCTGTTATATACTAACATTACTAACATTTTTGTAAAAAAAGTAAAAAAGGAAAATTTTATATTTTGCTTAAATAACTAACCTTTAATTTAAACATGAAAAAGATACTGGTTAAATTTAAACATTATTTATCTCAATAAATATATCAAAATTATATTACTTTACAAATTAAATAAAATTGAAAAATTAACTTTTAAGTGGGTAAATTTATGTATTTATGTAGATAGTAAAGTTACATATTTTTTTAGCGTACTAGGTATCTCGTTCGTTATCTTAATTAATTAAATATTATTGAAAAAGTATTATGAAAAATATACTATTTCTTTAATAGAAATGAAATGTTTTTTTTTTGATATTTTAAAAATTTGAATTTTATTTATATTTTAAATTGAATAAAATTTGTTTATATTAATAAAAATTAAATTAATATTTTTTATTTAAAAAAAATAGTACCCAAGAAAAAAAAAATCGATTGTGTATTAATTCATAATAAAATAATACGAGTTAATACGATAATTTATAACCAAATATCTGAACCCAGCCAGGTGTTCTCTGGCTGGTTTTATATTATGGGAGATATTTCTAATATGTATAATTTCTCAACACTTGCGAAGAAATAAAAATATTTAAAATCTATAAAACAACAAAACATTGAAAATGCATAGTGGCAGCATGTATCAAGAAGCATGCTCTCTGCCATGAAAAATATTTAATATTTCGTGTGATGCTGTTATGTTCAACAGATGGTGCTGCCTATGCAGTAAAAAAACAATTTAAAAAAATACCTTTTTTAACATTTTCGTCTCTTACATTTTTATTTATATCAATGCAACGTTGTGCCAAATTTCATGTCAATCAAGATTCAACATTTCGATCAAAGGAACTTTATTTATTATATATAGATTCGTAAGTAACGAAGTTTTTGTCCGCCTCCGTAGTGTAATGGTCAGCACGCTCGGCTACCGTTCTGGAGGTCCTGGGTTCGATTCCCAGGGGGGGTAAAATAAATATAAGTGATTTTTTCACTGTAATATTTATTTAATATTACCCTGGACTGGTACCTGAAGCGGAGGGCTGAACACCTTTCCTTCATGTGTATACGATCAAGATAACACTGCGTTTATATGAAGCAGTGCCCTATGCACCATTTGGTGCGGATAAGGGTTTGTAAGTAACGAATTTGTAAATGGCCAAGAATCAGAGGATATTTTCTATTTTAGTTCAGTTACAAAATCTGTATATCATAGTTGACTCCTTACTTAGTTATTTCAATATTTAAATAAACAAAGCAAGCGTCCGTCAACCAATTAAATAAAATGTAAATATGGAATATATCTAGAAAAAACATCAATTATACACCTTTTTAAAGAAAACAATCACTTAAAACTAGAAACAAACATATCCCAGAATTATAAAAATAATTTTAAAATATCCAAATGTAACAAAAACAGTTGGTACTAACCAAATTACAAATACTTAGGAATAAAACATTTCATCTGTCTTAAGAAACAAAAAATATAAAAGACACAAACACTCTAAAAAATAAGCTTGACGAACACTACAAAGATATACAGACTATACAATAGAAAACTAAACAAGATAACTCCCTCGTAACGCATAAAAATATATGTTCCCTGGGGAACAGGTATTACTGGTAATATTAAAAAAATGTAATAACATGATACTATCAACAAAAACAAAAATAAGAAAAACGTCCCTCTCCAAGCACAAGAGCTCAGTCTCTTTTTGCGAGGCCCAGCGCAAATAAAATAATATAATTGTATCAAGTAGAAATGTATAGAAATTGTATAAAAATGTAACTTTATTAAATAAATAAATAAATAAAAATAAAAAAAATGTTGAAATTAAAATGTAACTTTGTTTTAAAATATATATTATTACAAAATAACTATAAATAACTAGTATTACTTTGTTTTAAAATCACTATAAATAAACACTTTAAAGTGATTTTAAAACAGACCAGTCTGATGATGTCGGTAACGACGAAACCCGGTCGCTGGTCAAATAAAAATAAAGTGGAAAAGCTAAAAATATTGGTTTTAATCTAATAATATATTAAAATGCAATTCCATCACGAAGTGTCAGTGGATAATATAAATCTATTACAAAGTTACATTTTAATTAAAAAATGGAAAACCACAAAGTTAGTGCTTCAAATATAAATTATAAATAAATGTTAGTTTTACTTGGGTGTTTTTTTCTTTGAACAAAGGAAACTCTTAGTACTCGTGGCTTTAGCTTTTTAAAATGTCTAACGAAACCATTTAAACTCCATATAATAATGTAACTCATTGCGAAACACGTGTTGAATGTTCCGCGTCTAGGAGGGAGCCAGTTGTACATCTTTTGATATTGTTTCTTCTGTTTATTAGTGCTGTGCGTTGTGCGATGTCCGGTTTTGTAAAGGAACCGGAATATTTACCCTATTGAAAATAGATCAAAGAAAGCAAGCTCAAAAGAAAAACAGCAAATGAAGTTGTTCCACGAGGATGTAGAAATATCATTAAATAGCGGATATACTATATAATTTAATAAATCGAAATTATTTTGACTTATTTCTGAATCTTTTTAAATAAAAAAATAATCCCTTACCGCACCTCAATGGTGCATAGGGCACTGTGTTATATAAATGCAGTGTTATGTTGATCGTTTACACATCACAAGGAATCACAAGGAAAGGTGATCAGCCTTCCGCTTCAGGTACCAGTCCATGGTAATATTGAATAAATATTACAGTGAAAATATCACTTATATTTATTTTCCCCCCTTGGAATCGAACCCGGGACCTCCAGAACGGTAGCCGAGCGTGCTGACCATTACACTACGGAGGCGGACGTATTGCAAAACATAATAAATTAATTCAATCTTAGAAAGGAGGCAAGGATGCCAATAAAGATGTAAAGAGTGTGGCGTTCTATTATCTGTGCCTAATCCTGAGAAAGCGGTGTGATAGTTAGTTAGTTAGTCATAGTTATAAATAAATAACAATAGAAAATCGTCTGATATGTTTTTTCCGTTTTAAATTGATTCTTAAAATTGAGGGGGGTTTTGTACAGTACATAAAAACATTATCAGTTTAAGTGATTCTAAATAATGAATATTTTACGTTAAAAGGATTCTCAAATAAGTCAGAATATAATTTTCTATTTCCACGTAATGTAATGAATAAGAGATCAGACATCAAAAAATAATTATGAATGATACCATTGACAGACATAACATCCGTTGTCCTGGGTAGACGTCGTTCCAGTATTTTTAATGAGTTGTTTTAGGTCTGGGATGTTCGTCAGCGCGCAGCTATCGGAATGTGTTTTTCAAATTTATGTTATCATATTCCCATGAGGAGATTATCTAAGTTGACGAACAAACCGCCATCTGGTGGCAAATGCTGTCACCAGCCATCGTTATTGCAATTAGCACTTTTTATCTCGTATTCTGTTCCTCAAGAACTCGGGTTCCAGCACTTCTTCAAGTATAAGATGACCCAAATTTTATGGCACTTAAGAAAAAGAAAAATGTTTTTATTAATTGATTGGGTAATAACTTTCTTCTCCCGTATCAGCATCAAATGGTACATAAGGCATTGAATCTCATTAATACAATGTTGAATTGATTGTAAATTACTTAAAGGCAAGATGATCTGTCCTGCGCTTCCTATACCAGTCCAGAGTAATATTATGTAAATATCATACTGAACTAATAATAATAAAAGTGATTTACAAAGAGTCATTTCTGTAAAATTCTATGTTAAGGGCACTTCACTGTGATAATGACTTATATAATATTTTGAACCCTCCCTAGGAATGGAACCTGGGACCATCAGTATAGTTAACAAACACGCTAACCATTACACTACAAAGGCGGCCAAATAATATCTTTGGGGTAGACTTTATATATTTTATTCAACATGACTTATATATTTTATAACAACTAAAGTAATACATTTTAATTTATTTCAATGATAACAATATTATGATTATGATTTTTATTAGAGAAAAAATTAAAAACGTATTTATCTTACACTATCACAGCAGTCGCTTTGTGGTAAAATCTTAAATGAAATATAGTGATTTTGCCTTCATTTTTTGAAAAAATCATGTCAGTTTTTCAACATATAATTTAAAATGTATTTAAACATATGATATCACCTAAAATTTAATAAATATATTAAATTTAAGAGTTTGTTCTCTATATACCTACAAGTTTGCCATTAAATGGTGAAGTTCTATGGATAGGATTGGTAAATTTATGAATATTTTAATTAAATCCATATGTTTTTTGGGTATCCGAATTTTGAGTCATCGTGTACATCTAAAATACTACCTAATGCCTGTGTTTATTTTACGAGACACTTCACAGTTAATTTGTGCACATTATGCTAATGTACAAACTCGACTCATTTCACACCTAACAAAAAATATGATAAAATGAAAAAGTATTTGAACCAAAAATAATTATATAATATTCATATTGGCATGAAATGTTTACTTTTCTGCATACAAATTGTAATATTGAATATCGTTTATCTAAAAATTAGATATTCGAGTATAGTCAAAATGTGTGAATATAGGAATATTCAGAAATAATTTTGATTGTAACTTTTTAAACTCATTGTCTTTCTTTGGCACCATGAACAAAAAGATTTTTATGTTAAATAATATATTTGTAACTAAATTATTATTATTAAAAAAGTGAATCAGACCGTTTTTCTTTGTATACGTGGAATAATAATCCACAGTAAGAAGGACAAGGTTATGAGCAAAAACGTAATATTTTTTAAGGAAAAAAATACCTTTATTCTAATCCTTGTGTTACCTACGTGTATTCTATTAATTTTTTTTGTTGTTGCATTTTTACTTGCTAGCTACATATATATTTTATTAAATAAATAATAAAACAAGTATAAATAAGATTAATAATGTAAAAATTAAAAATCATGTAAAAGTTTTATGAAACTCCATATAAAAATAAGATATTATTTGTAAATAAAATTATGTGAAGGCGACGTGATTATCGTACGCTCCACACTTTTAGGAACTAGGGGTGAGATATATTTATAGGGAAAAGTGACGTAAGTGAAGGAGCATAAAGTGAAGGTCTAAGCCGCAAGGATTTTCTTTCTCTTATTTCATAGACGTGTCACGTTTATTAGGCACATTTTGTTACATGAAAGAGAAGAAAGATATATCATGGAGAGAATGAGAAAGAGAGCTATATATCCCGACGCCACGGGAGTGGATAAAAAGAAAGAGTATATACAACGATACAAAGAGATAGATTAAGTTGTTGATGTGCACTTCGGATGCTATATATGAACAGCGAGGTACAAACGTTCTGTATGTAATATTTAACATTGTGTTTTGTGATTATTTGAGCTTTTTACATGTTATCTCTAATATATCGAATCACGGACAAATATTTTATAATTTATTTATAATCAGTATTACCAATTGAAGAACAAATCAATGACAGTGTAAATATTAAATAAACATAATTTTTTTGGCAAAATTTTTGTATTGTTGTATTTCGTTTGTCTCTCACACTAAATATGGTATCTATTTTTCTTAATTTTTTTAGGAAGTTTCACTTCTATCACGTGTACGGTATTGCACACTCGATTTATCGTTTTATTTGTGGTGGTAAAATAATATTTATTCACAAGGCAGGGCGCGTGTAAGATCTTCGCAAGTCGTTTAGACTAATTTTGTTGTTGTTACTGTCAAACTGATTCTTAATCATATTCCTGTTTCGGTCGCTCCCATTAGCGGGGCTGCGCTAGGGAGGGAGACGCAACGCAGTATCGGCGGCACTCTCCGTGTCGCACTAAACGAGTGTGGCGAGCAGCTCGCATAATGCTGAGTACACGACGCGCCAGTGACAGCGTGTTGACTTATTGTCGCAGTTATTTATGGCTCCGGGTACTTGGCAAATAGTCTTAATTCTTCTTCTTCCCTTCTGACAACACTAATAATATCGTTTACTAACCACAACACCTTCAATACAATGGTATACGGTCGAGTTTCTTTTTTTTTTTTTAATTTTTGATTATAAAGATCGCTTATCTTGCCTAATATGGCCTGTCTTTTCAATCTTCTAGAATAACTTTTTTTGAATTTCTTGAATTTCTTGACAACCGACTTCCTTCTACGGTAATAATATAATTTTCTACTCAAAACATTTTAAAATAATAGTATACGATCAAGTTCTATCTTTTTCGTTATAATTTTGTTCCAAATTTAATACGAAAAAGATAGAACTTGTACACAACGGTACACAACGGAGTCCTGGTTCCGACCCTGATGTATGGAAGTGAAACATGGAGTTGGCAAAAGAAGGATGAAATTAGACTGAATACAGTCGAAATGCGATCTCTCAGAAAAATGTTCGACAAAACGCTGTATGATAGATGTTCGAATAGTGAAATAAGGTAGGAATGCAAAGCTGAGACAAGCATTATCGATAAAATTAAGAAAGGTATATTGAGATGGTTTGGACATGTAGAACGAATGAGTGAGGAAAGAACTGTAAAACAAATTTATGATGCGAATGTGATTGGTAAAAGGAGCAGAGGAAGACCGAAAAAAACTTGGCACGATCAAGTATGCCAAATACTTGAAAGTGGTCAGGTTAGGAGTCGAAACAATCGGCGGGTATGTATGAGGAGATGCATGAACGTGGAAGTGGCGAAGAATGTTTGCAAGGACAGAGTGGTGTGGCGTTCTATTCTCTCTGCCTACCCCTGCGGGGAAGCAGCGTGATGGTTAGTTAGTTTTTAGTTAAATTTGGTTCCAAAGATCGATTAACTTTTCAATCTTCTGGAAGAATATTTTTTAGCATTCCTTGCCAACCAATGTCCTTCTTCAGTTAAAATATCATTTTCTACCCACAACACCTTCAATACAACAGTATACGATCGAGTTCCATTTCCATTCTTTTTAACCTTGGTTCTGAAGATCATTTATCCTTCCAAAACATACTCTAACTTTTCAATCTTTCAAAAGAACATACGTTATCATTCCTTGCCGACCTACTCCCTTATTTGGTTCTCCTAATATGTGAAATAATTCGAAAGAGTTATCACCTACGTTCAAGTGAAGAAATCTATTTACTTCACAATTTCGTAATAGATGGCGACACCATCTGCCAGTTTCAACCAATACGCGAATGAATTCCAACGCTCCGTACATACATATTAGAAAATTAATGTTCCTTTAAAGGCGTAATGGTGAACGTTGCACCAGTGTATAAAGTGATCACTTAAGCCAGATGGTGTAAGTGTGATCTTGGGATACAGACTTCCATTTTTCCTTCGTATAAAAAATAAATGGTTCTTCTCTCTTCTTAATATATTTTATGATTATTTTTGAAAAATGCTTCCTGATTTATTACTTTTAAGAAATGGCTGCATCGCCAATACTCTTTTATTATATACTGTATAAAACAATCCCTAAACTGACTGAATTGCTCGATAGAAATCCATTTATTTTCTAACCTATTTTACTATAACCTATTTCCATATATTTTTGTTATATTTTATTACTTTTATTTAAGTGTCATATTATGATTTCATCGCGTTTTATTAGCGGTCTCTCCACTTCACTGAATAGTTTTATGATTGAGTCCAATTCCAATCGTTTGAACTGTTCAAGGGGGAATATATTAGCTTAATATAAGAGCGCCAATCTTCTTAATCGATGGTACAAATTGTCTTTCATTGATGAGAGGTTTGCTGCATCCTGTACCATCATGTGTCGTTGATTTCTAGCTGTCCATCTCCTGGAAATTTTTTCAAAGAGTGGTGTTCAAAATTTTAATCAGTAGTTTTTCAATTGCCAAGAAAACCTAATTTTCTGCGATCTTAAAATAATAAAAGTCAAAACATTTATTTAATTTATGAAGCGCCTATTTTACAATATATTGTCTAAAGACGCTTTATTCTATCTTCCAAATTTGCTTTGCCAAAAAATCACATGTCGATGAAAACAACTGTAGTTTTGGAAAATAGTCCTTTATAATAAAATAAAACTCAATAAGTCGAATCAATTTTTTTTAAGCCTTTGATAAAATATTATATTGTCCGCCTCTGTAGCGTAATGGTCAGCACGCTCGGTTACCGTTCTGGAGGTCCCGGGTTCGATTCCCAGGGGGGTCAAATAAATATAAGTGATTTTTTCACTGTAATATTTATTTAATATTACCCTGGACTGGTACCTGAAGCGGAGGGCTGATCACCTTTCCTTCGTGTGTAAACGATCAAGATAACACTGTGTTCATATGAAGCAGTGCTCTATGCACCATTGGGGTGCGGATAAGGGTTTGATAAAATAATAAGTAGTCACGTTATCAAAATATAATAAGACTAATAATTCACAGTCAATTCTCAATTTGGTCACCTCCGTAGTGTAATAGTCGGCGCGCTCGGCTACCGTTCTGGAGGTCCCGGGTTCAATTCGCAGGGGGGGTCAAATAAATATAAGTGATTTTTTCACTGTAATATTTATTCAATATTACCCTGGACTGGTACCTGAAGCGGAGGGCTGATCACCTTTCCTTCATGTGTAAACGATCAAGATAACACTGCGTTTATATGAAGCAGTGCCCTATGCACCATTGGGGTGCGGATAATGGTTTTATTATTATTATTAATTTTCAGTATTATACACTAATATTATGTAGTGTTAATAACCAAGGATTTTACAAAAAATTACGAAACAAAAAATCTTATCAGCCTCCAACGATTAACACTAAACGCTTCAATAATTTTCTACGCATTTTTTTTAAATACCCACAATTTAAATTAATACTGACCTCCGAGACAAAACGTTTTTTTTCTGAACATTTTATAAAAAATATTCATGATTGTATTTTAAATCATACGTGGCTGGAAAATTTAGCGTGTCGAATGCAATGGACCATGATCAAGAGGATTACAACACGGTACCAGAATTTCTATACACGATTATTGTTTTAAATTTAAAATGACAAAAAGCATGATAAATTTTAAGAGAATATAAAAAATATTCAGCATTTCATGGTTAACACAATCTTACATTTTTCTATCATATGTTAAATCGTTCTTCGTAATTCAGATATGGAGGTATCCATAGTTTTGAAAAATGAAAAAATAAAACAAAAATAGAGCTATTATCAGCCTTCTTTTGAAATTGAAACCGGTTTTGTCACTCTTTCGAGGTAAATTAACCCACCTTTCTGCGAGTGTTTTTGCCTAGAATTTTCTCTCATGAATTACATGAAATTTTAGTAACTTTAAACATAAAGAGTAAATCCACTCACAAGTAGGCATAGGCTATGAAACTTATAAAGTTGAAGCCTGAGTAGGGACATGATAAACGGTGTTGCATAAGCCGTAGCTAGATTTCAGAGTCACTTGGACGGTAGGTAATTAAAAAAAAAATTACCTTTATAAGATAATATGTAGGATTTAACATCGACGTATTTTTACTCTGGATACATTTTATACTATGCACTTTTGTTAAATTTTCAAGGGGTTAGGAAGTAAATAGTACTCGTATATTAGTAGATTTTTAAAGAAACTATTACTACTACTACTACCATCACGCCGTTTCCCCGCAAGGGTAGGCAGAGAGGATGGAACGCCACACTCTTCTGTCCTGACATACACTCCTAGCCTCCTTCACATCCATACATCTAGTCATACATGCCCTCCGATTACGCAGACTTTTGACACCGCCAGATTTTAGGTTCTGATTAATCTGATCGTGCCAAGTCTTTTTCGGTCGTCCACGTTCTGTTTTCCCTCTCACATTCGCCACATATATTTTCTTAGTCATTCTCTCGCTATCCATTCGCTCCACATGTCCATACCACCGCAAAGAGCTCTTTCTAATCTTTTCAATTATTCCTCGTTCAGCCTTACATTCCTTTCTTATATCGTCGTTTTTAATTCTGTCATACAATGATTTTCCACACATTCGTCTGAGGGAGCGCATTTCAACAGCATTCACTCTGCTTTCATCCTTCCTTTGCCAGTTCCATGTTTCGCTTCCATACATTAGTGTCGGTACTAGCACGCCGTTGTGAACCGCTAGCTTGGCTTCCATGGACATATTCTTATTCCCAATCACTCTGTTAAAAGCACCATTTATTCTATTCCCTGCATTCACTCTTCTCTCAATATCCTTATCCACTTTTCCATCCCTTGTGAACATGCTTCCTAGATATAAAAATTCTTGCACCTGTTTTTTTTTAATTTATGGATTTTAAATATTACTAAATGTTTGAATATTATAAAACCATAATTTAAAATTTCATAATTTCACAAAACATCTTTACAAAGTTTGAAAAATAAATGATATATTTAAAGTTAGTGCGTTTTTTAAACAAACTAAATAAATAATGCTGCATATTAGGCAAAGGCAGGATTTGCGATAATCATGCGATTGATGAGTCCTTTTAATATGTAGATGAATATTCTCATAAATGCGAATAGATTATTCTGTCATAGTTTTCATGTTGAGATCATCAAAGAGAGTCATTAAGTCATTTAACGCCGAGACTACATTATATAATTTTAGCTCCAGTAGCAAGACACGCGGAAAAAATACTAAATGTACGAGATCATTAGCGTTTCATCGTCTCTGAAAAAAATATACATTTTTACTATTTGCTTATATTTTTGTTATATTTTTCACAAACATATTATGTAGTTTTCTAATGTACAATGATGATATTTTTTGCATATCTGAATATTTTCCACTGCCCGATGAAAAGTTTCCAAAAAAAAATACTGAATTTCATATATTTAAGGAATTTTCAATTTTTTTTATAAATTAGTGTATAAACTAAATTACGCAATATTTTGGCCTTCTATTTCTGTAATAAATATCTTATGTATTTTTGATAAAAAAAAAAATATATATATATATATATATATATATATATATATATATTTCGTAATTACATCAAAAGATAGCCATTATAACTTTAATAAATAAATTTTTTTTTACTAAGTTTGAGAGTCCTTTCTTGTCAGATTTTGATTCGAATAAAAATATTTTATCCAAGGGTCACCTTTTTTCCAATAAGTCCCAACAGATGTCACTCATAATTACGGTATTAACAATAAAATCTCGACTAAGCCCCCATTTGCAAGTGCTTTAGGCGTTCTAAGAGGATAATGTGATGAGTGACAGATCCTTTTATGGACTGAGTATTTTATGATGTAAAAAGGATCCTTTTCACATTTTGAACTAGTTATTATGCTAATTCTCTATCTAGTAAATAAAGAATATACCATTTGAACTTGTGAATGAAAAAAAAACAACAGTTTAAGGCTCATCTCAACCGATCAACTCAGAATGCGGCCACAATTAAGATTAAATTTTAATATCTAGAATGTATGTATATTGGATTCTTTGTTTGTTTTTTAGAATATACTCATATAAATGAAATAGTGAAATATTTTAACATTTTTTTAAGCTTCATTCTTTTCAATGACTCTTTTCTTTTTAAAACAATATATTTATTTCGAAGAAAAACTTTTTTTTATGCAAAAACGGTGTTTTGAGAAAAATATCATTTACGTCAAATGCTACCTGGGTTGAGAAAAAATAAAGATTTAACGAAAACTGTGCCTTAAGGGTGTTAAACTTTGAATATGTTAAGTATGCTCCTTGTATATATATCCCTTAAGGGTATGTTTGAATTGATATATTTTTATATATAATATAAGAGAAATCGCCAGTATATTCAAAGATAATTTGAGAAACCCTGCAGGATAGTTAAATTATTCAGTTATTTCAACTTTCTTATATTTTATAAGAAAAATCATTCACGTTACAATACTTTTTTCTTTATCGTATGTTTATGAATAACGGCCCTTGGGGTAGTATTTCACAAAAAAAAAAGAAGTTTCATTATGATTAAATACTAGTTGTACCAAGCCACGAGTTGCTGTGGTTCAATCTGGTTGAATGGAAAATAAATAAAATAGAAAGCACACACTTCTAATATCTTGAATTTCACAATGCTTGTAGGCAAACAATATTTTAGCAGCTCTCCGTCATACGCGACGTTTAGTATTGTGTGCGCTGCTATTACGTTCAACAGATGGCGCTGCCATTGACACAAAAAAGCCGTTTCAAATACATTTCTGTTTTTGACATAAAAACACGCGCGTATTTGAATGCAAAATCATACCAAATTTTTTAAAAAAATCGGTGAATTAATTTAATGAATTTAAGATTTTGAGCAAACAAAAATTAGGATTTTATTTATTTGATTGATAGTTGAAAACTTTTTTAAAATACACGAAATTAATAACCTTATTCTAAAATAATTACTTCAACTGTGCATGGTAAAAATACTATTGTTTTTGTAGGTACAATTCGTTTAAATATTCATCTTTAAATATGTATTAAATTTTTTATCCCTTATTTTATACGTCATCAATTCATTTTTAAATACACCCAATATGGACTTAATAACGCTTTAAATCCGAACCATACACTTTTGACAGCTTAATTCCAGTTAGACACGTTTGTGAGATTAATCTTTAAATGGAGCTTCAAAATAATCTCTTCATAATTTTTTTACTTTAAAAGCCAACCTGGATAGACCCCGATAATAATAGTTTTTTTGTCATCATTTGCCTGTTTTATATTGACGACTCGAATTCAATCTTTTGAAAAGTACTTGACTTTAATCATTTAAACCTTCTTAATTATTCAACACTTGTTCTCAATCGTTAAGAAAATAAGTAATTACAAACATACATATTAAGAACATACATATCAAGTAAAAACATACTTTTTGTGCATGCTACGAGCAAAAGTAAAGTTAGTTTAGTTTATAAATAATTACGGATAAAATTCAAAATCAATTACATGAAAACTAAGTCCAACTTTTATGTACCTGTATACCTATACATGTATGTAGGTACGTATATAGGTACATTATACACACACACACACATACACATAGACACACACAATGATCTCGTAGATTCAATATTTTTTCTATACAGATTGGTCAGGGGGTTCTTTTTTCTCTGCCTACCCCTGCGGAGAACCGGCATGATAGTGAATTAGTTAGTTATATTTACGTGTTAGATTAACGATAGTATAGCCGATAAATACAACTAGGTTTGGTGTTACGTTCCTATCAATATATTGCCTATACATTTAAAAAATACTTTATGGAAAGATATAATATTTGTGTAGGTGATTTTTTTTTCCTTTAAAAATGCTTCGTACCTTATTTTTTTAAATGCCTATTTATTGTATCTTTTATTACTTTATATTTTACATTTTGTCCTGTGTTTTCTTATTTGTTACTTTCTTCTCTATTTTTCAGTCTTGTTAACCTTAATCCCATGTCCCAAAATGAGTAATTAAAATTACCTCATCTAAATTTTATATACGTGACTTATATTTGTAATATGTTTAATAAATAAATTGTTAAAGAAGTTTCAATTTATTTATTTGTATATTTAGTTATAAATATGTAATTTGTTTATTCGATGGATTCTGTTAACAGGAGAGCAAAGCTTCGCTAGAAATTCGAAGGCATTAGTCAGTCTTTGTTGAGATGTCAAAAATAATGTAAAAAATAATTCAGATAATTCAGATTTATGAACATGTATTTGTGCACACTGAAAACGTTGCAATTGTAGGTATGTTATAAATATGTAATTAATTTAATTGATGTATTCTGGTAACAGGAGAGCAAAGCTTCGCTAGAGATTCGAAGGCAATAGGCAATAAGGTAATGGCTGGAGATAAATGTGCGCCGAGTCCCATTAACAAATGTTTCGACTTTGCCTACAGAAGCAGCTGTGTCTACGGGACTCTTACATAAAAGTTCCAATTTAACTAAAAGGGCCTGTTTAGTGTCTTGTGCAGTCGGGGTGGGTTATCAGGACGCTCCCGAAAGGATATTATGGCAAATCACTCAGACGCAGAAGAAACGCAGACTGCCAATTTGATTAACCGTAATTACAAGTTTCGCGGATGAGATAGTACCGTTGCCGAAGTAATTGAAAACGGAGTCAATTTAACTGAGAGGTAATTTGTTTGATTGGCTGCGAAGACATTTACATGTAATTTTAAATGACAATTTAATCATTTCAGCAATTGAATAATTTGTCTATGACAGAGAAATAATTTGCTGTCGTTGTATTAGAAAATCTAATTATAGCTTTATTTTTTATATTTATTTATTTTTGACTTATCAACATAGATGAAGAAGAATATGGAAGTTTAGGAATAGGGCTTAAAACCTGTCAAAAACCAGTTATGTAACATTCACCATTCTACCTATGATTGACAACAATACTACTGATATTTTTTAAATTACCTAACGTCCAAGTGACTCTGAAATCTAGGTATGGTTTATGAAACGACTCTTATCATGTTCCTAATTAGGCTTCATTTTTACAAGTTTTATAGGCTCTACCCACTTGTGAGTGGATTTACTCTTTATGTTTAAAGATACAATAATTTCATGTATGCAATTCATGAGTGAAAATTCTAGGCAAAAACAATCGCTTAACTCAAATTTTTAAGCCATAGATATATGATCCATCTCATGATGTTCCATAATTAAGTTCACAACATCCATCTATGATTGAATTTAGAAAGCTTTTATTTGACAAAGACCGTTTTATTTGTAATACGATCCAAACGGATTATTTCACATACTAAGAAACGCCTAAAAATCCGATTTTCAATTTATACAGCATTTCCTTTCCTACTGAACAGCTATATCCTTCATTTTGATCACCTCCGCTTACGTCATCTGCATCCTTACAAATATATTCAACTCTTAGATATAGGAATCTGGAGTACAGGATTAATCACTTTGGAGGAAAAAAGGTTTTTTTGTAAAAAAAATATGTACAAAATAATTATTGTGATATACTCGTATGTAAATCGCAAGTTGCTTTACCGTATTTTGAATTCTAGATTATAAGTTGTTTTTCTGTATTTTAAAATAAAAATCATTTCCTGTTGCCACATAGTATTTTAAATTGTAAATTTGCTCATTGTTCTGCTGTACTTTGAATTTCAAATTTTATATCGTCATCTCTCATTTTGAATTGTAAACTACATGTTGTTGTATAGTGTTTTGAATTGCAAACTTTATTATTTCAAAAGGGGTTGACGAACTTTGATGATTTCGTAAGATTTAGAAAGAATTTTCGACAAGCCCTGAGATGCTCAGACTTTCATACAACTAACTAACTAACTAACCATCACGCCGCTTCCCCGCAGGGGTAGGTAGAGAGAATAGAACGCCACACTACTCTTTCTTTGCAAACATTCGCCTTTTCCAAGTTCATGCATCTCCTCATACATATCCGCCGATTGTTACGACTCCTAACGTGACCGCTTTAAAGTATTTGGCAAACCTGATCGTGCCAAATTTTTCCCGGTCTCCTCTGCTCCTTTTTCCAATTACATTCGCCCCATAAATTTGTTTTACCGTTCTATCCTCACTCATTCGTTCTACATGTCCAAACCATCTCAACACACCTTTCTTACTTTTATCGATAATACCTATCTCAGCATCGCATTCCTTCCTTATTTCACTATTCGAACATCTATCATACATCGTTTTGTCGCACATTCTTCTGAGATATCGCGTTTTGTATACCTTTCATTCGCATTTTCATATTCACGCCGCTTCTCTGCAGGGGTAGGAAGAGGGAATAAAACGTCACACCAATCTGTCTTTGCAAACATTCTTCGCCTCTTCCAAGTTCATGCATCTCCTCATACATTCATACATACCAGTCGATAACTGATGTAACTGTCTCTATCTGACAGTTAGTATATAATAGTAATGTTAATTGTAGTGGTCACCAAAAGGTATGTAGGTACATGCTTTCACGATCGTTTATTACGTTTTATTTATCATTCCTGTCTATATTTTATTCACTCTAATATTTATTCAATATTACCCTGGACTGCTACCTGAAGCGGAGGGCTGATCACCTTTCCTTTGCACGTCAATGATCAAGATAACACTGCGTTAATTTAATGCAGTGCCCTATGCACCATTGGGGTGCGAATAAGGGTTTGAATGAATGTATATATTTTTAATCACGAAAGCGCACTGCGATCTGAATGCCATGGCTTTAAGAGGTCTGCAGAGTTCAGTTCGTGCGCGGTGGATAGACGGATAAAATAAGTGGTAATATAGAAAATTGGATGGTTTTATAAATTAAGAGTGGTTAAGTGATTGCCCGCGGCGGTGCCGGGCCTGGCGGAGGCGAGGGCGCGTGCGCAGACAGACACCCCGGTTCAATTACACAATTGATCTTCCCCTTTCTCGATATTTATTGTGCTTTTATTGCATCGGCTCACTGATAAAAAATTGTATCGGCGAACGCGGCCATCTGAATGATACCCATGCCAGACTAATCATAAGAAAAAAAAACAGAAAAATACCATTTTTTTTGGAAAAAAATTAAAGATATTTTTTGGCCTTCAATAATGGTTGAATCTGCATTATTTTTGGTAAGCTCATAAAAAATCTTATATGTACTGAACTCTATTTCTTTTATTTATACGGTAGTACGTTCCATGCTACTATATAAAAAAGGAGCATGATATTTTTATAAAAAAATAATTCTAAAATAATGAAATATCGTGGATATGGCTGGCATTTGGCTGGCTTAAGTATTTTTTAAATTAACTTGTTTAACGTTGACCATTAACCTTGTTTTCAACATCTATGTATATATATGTGTTTTTCAAAATTAAAAAAATATTATATTATACAAATTTTCAATTGAAATTGGGTGTTATTCGAAACAAATAAGACGCTAAATTGTACATATAAAAAAGTAGGGATCATCAAAAATATATTCATATTAGTATTACATATACCGTCATATTCAGTGTGTCATATTCAGTAATACAGGTATTCAGTGAGAATACCTGCCCACATTTTTATTCTTAAGTCTAACAAGTGCGTTAGTCGTCAAGATGGCAAGCCTGCACGGCGCACAATCATAGTATGTGCGTGAGATGTGTACTGAAGATTAAACTACAGGAAGTTTGTCAATACTATACAATGCAGTTTTTGTCGTTGTTGTCAAAATACGAATACTTTACCATTACAAAATGGTTGATAAAGATGAAGATATCTCCGGTTAGTTCTTTGATCAAATTGTTTTGGACAGACGAAATGGATGGAAGACATGAACCAAAGGATAACGCAAAGTTTATGGTTTTGTTTTCCCTTCGAATGGAATAACTGGCAGCTACAGTTTGGGGTAGAGCTCGCAAACTATGCTTCACTTTGTCAAACTTTACCTGCGTTACACACGTGGCTGCTTTAAAGCACTGCTATAACGTCATAAATTGTAGACGCTTTCATATACAGTATCTACTCAATGAATTAGGGCCACCCATTATTTTTTTGAATACTCTGAAATCTTTTGGATTATTATATTTATTTTACATAAATACTTTAAGTTTTCTATTGACATCTAATATCATGTATATTACCTTCAATAATATGTAAAATATACCTGGATTATTTAAGCCTTTACAAAATTTCAAACCCTTTTTCTGAGAAAGGTCCCAAATTAGCACAGGTAGACAGATAGTTGAAAGTTCAAAAAATAGTCCTATCTCATTTATTAGTGAAGTTTCTTGAGTTCTGGTTGTTGTTTTGTTCAGAGAGGTTATGTAGTTATCGTGTCTTGTGAAAAAAACTTAATTTTTAATTTTAGTTCATAAAGTATAATTTTATTTTGTAAACACAAGTGTTTTTTTTGAAAAGGACAAAATAGGAAAAAGTAAAGACATTTCTGAGGAAAAAAAGGCTAGTGTTATAGTGCTACTGAAATTAGGAATACTATCTAATAGAGAAATTTCAAAAAAAGAAAACGTTTCTCGTCAAACAGTGGACAGAATTTCAAAATCAATAAAAAATCAGTCACTCGCCACCAGCAATCGGCGAAAGAACTGTCGTAGGATTAGAAAAACAACACCGAGGACTGATCGAAAAATCGTTCAAAGTGCCTTAAAAAACCGTAGTGTATCAGCAAAAACATTAAAAATAAAATTGGAAGAAGAGGGTATAAATATATCGGTATCAACATTGAGGCGACGTCTTTACGAAGTAAATCTGAAATGCAGGCGCCCTGTAAAAGTACCAAAATTGACACCACGAATGAAAGCGGATCGATTAAAATGGGCCAAGCTTCATCGAAATTACTCGGTAAATGATTAGAAAAAGGTATTTATTTAAATTGAATTTTCAACATATCATTTTAGTTAATAAACTTATATATTTGAATTAAACTTAAATTTTCATTATTTTTCAGGTCATCTTTAGTGATGAGTGCCGGTTAGAAGCCGTGACAGAGAGCCGTCGATTCGTCAGGAGAACACCAATGGAACGTTACAATGAGGCCTGTGTGGTAAAAGTTATCAAACACCCCCCTGCAACAATGATATGGTCATGTATTATTAACAATTTACCTGGGCCGTTGTTTTTCGTGGAAGGAACAATGAACCAAAATTCCTATAAGCAGGTCCTCGAACGAATTTTATTGCCCTTCTACCATACACTCGACCCAACAGAAGGTCCATACACCTTCATGCAGGATGGGGCACCTTGCCACCGGGCTAAATCAATAATAAAATTTTTGTCTAACAAAAATCTGCCTTTGCTCCCCTGGCCTGGAAATTCTCCGGACCTTAATCCTATAGAAAACGTATGGAGTATGTTAAAAAATAAGGTATACTCATTTCCAAATCCGACAGTAGACTGTCTAAAAAAAAATATTCAAAAAATTTGGTCAGAAGACGAAGAAATAAAAAAACATGATAAAACAGTGCATTTTAAGTATGCCAAAAAGAATTGAGGCAGTTATTTCTGCCAAAGGTGGAAATACTAAATACTAACTATATTTATATGAAAATATATGCATAATTTAAGCGTAATAAAGTGTTCATGTGTAAATAAAATTCAATGTCGTTTTATTCAAGGTTTTCTCTGAGTTATTCCTGTTTGAATTGAGAAATTGCGCGAAATTCTGCGTGGCCCTAATTCATTGAGTAGATACTGTATTATGTAAAAATGAAAATAAGTATGAAAAATAATAAATAAATAATTTATTTTCATACATTCAGTGCAAAAAATTAAGACATATTCAGATATTCTCATGCTTAACCATTGATATATTTTGAAATCTCAATATAGATGAAGAAGAACAAGGAAATCTGGGTTTTTACAGGGTTTATGACCTATAATGGGCTTATTAATTTGTCAATTTACACACGTGCAACATGTACCAATTCTACCCATGATTGACAACCACAGTAGAGATATTGATGACTTTCATATTCTTATTTTCAATATTATTAATTTTATAACATTTAATTTGTGGTAAGTCATTTTTACTATTACTTTTTACATAATATGTTAGTAATATTAATATAATATATAAACACTCTTCATCTATGTTGTGATGTCAAAAGATGTTTTCAAAAACATAACTCCTTAGTGAAGATAATCCAAATTTGTGAAAAAGTATTTGGACATATCAATATATTATCTTACATAAACATTAAACAAAGTCAATAAAATATTTTCTCAGATATACTGGATATAATCCGCACTTGAAAATCACGCTGAAAGAATAGCAAAACTGAAGAAATAACGCAAATCCTGTTTTGATGATTTGAGCATTTGCAATATTTTAAAATAAAGTAGAAAATTGAATTATCTCGTGAGGGATCCCCTTTAGATTTAGATGTTGCATTGACTAAACTTTTGACATGTGAGGGTATGTTTGCGTTTACCTTTGGTGCACTGGAATGCAGAATGCAGTATATTGACAAGATATTCCCTTCTTCCTCCGCACAACTTCCAACACATCTCAATTGCATAGACAGTTAGAAGTTTCTCTTGATAAAACTATCCAGTCTGTCCAAGTATTTACTGTTTAAATTTACAAACTTTCCTTCCAAAAACAAAAGAATGGCTAGAGTCAGAGCAATATTTCCAAAGCTAACAAATTGTATTTCACAGATAAGGTTGCAAGATCGACCATCTTACTACATCGAAATTTTAGATAGATTTAGGTAGATTCTGAACAAATGATCATTTACATTTATTTTTATAGATACTTGAAAACACACGAGTATTAAAATGCAATATTGTGACGAAATTTCAAAGCAACCGGAGAATAATTTAAGGTGGTTTCAGATTTAAAGCTGATGATCATTTTCTTTATTATTTATAAAGATTTTGCAATATTTTTTTACCACTTACACACTGTGACCGTGAATATTTTCGTACAATTAATAAATAATTTGTACAAAATGGCTGCATCCGTTAATATAAAATGTAGATATAATATATATACACGATCATTTTATTAATTTTTATATTAACTACAAATTTGAAAAAATGTTCGCTGCAGTCATGCATAACACAAACGTCAATTGATACACTTAGATATAGCAGTGTACGAAGAACTACAAGATCAAAAAACTTTTCAAACAAAACCTTACATATACATACCTATTTTGATTAATAGAACTTTGATTATTATGCAATAAATTTGTACAATTTGCTTCCATTATACAAAAAATTGTAGAAAAATGTTGAATATAAAAGAGCTATAAATAAATGGAAAATGGAGGTAGATAGGTCTGAAATAGATTACATCATTCGGTTATGACGTATTTAAATGTATGTGAAGATTTTTTTAAATGTTTTATCGTTTTATAAAAAAAAAAGTATTGTAAAATGTACCCTCGGCATGGGAAAATTCAAAGAGGGCACATATCGCTTACTCCTTTCAAGAACGTCATGAATCAAAAATCGACTATTTTCAGTTGTGCATGTTTTCAGAATGCCCAAAAAATGTACTATATCCCAGCAAAAGAGGCATATTTTTTACTTAATAATTACCCGCTACAGGGCAGAAAGTGTTATTTTTGCATTTTAAAGAAAAGGTATTGTATAATTTTTTTTGAATATCATAAATATTTTTCAAGTGGAGAAAAAACCTTCAGGTTTTACCTAAAAAGATCTGTTGCACAGTAAAAAGTTCAATAAGTGGCTTGATATTTATTTTTAATACATTGTAATATATTTTTAAACTTTAAAAACGTTCTCCTGAAAAATCAAGTTTCTTGATTTATGACGTTCTTGAAAGGGTTGGGCGATGTCTGTTATTTGTTATTATAAGTATGATAAAATATAAATAAATAAATAAAATAAAATGCTTTGCTGTCTCCAAAGTATTTAATTTATAACGTTATTAATTTATAAATATCAATTATTAAGTAAAATCTTTTTAGTAAGTGTTTTCATTTAATTAACAAGATATCGCTCCAATTAAAATCTACATTAAAAATAAATTAACGCCAATTTAAAATATGAAATGTTTATTTAAATTTATTCATAAACAATTATTTAATTTGTATGACTTGCTAAGATTTATCTTTTTAATTGTTTTTACCATGTTTTTAAAAATAATTGCAGTTTTATCTCTATTTCCTTATTTGTTTTTTTTTTAATCTAATTAATTCAAGTATATATTTTTTTAAAATATCATTTAATTTAATTATATTCCCAATTTATTGTTATCATAGCAACAATATAATAATATCAGAAGGAAGCTTATTGACCTCTTTAATGATTTTTTCACATAATTTTAACGTTTACAAATGGTTTTTAATTAAATATCTTGTTTTATATAATAATATATTATTTTTTTATATTAAAGTTACTGATATTCTGTTGCTAAAATAAAGAATTAGTATTTAATTACGTCGGGTCAGGAATGAATTATTATCATTATAATATACAAATATACCCGTCTAGTATTATTTTTATTAAGTATTGGCCGTACCCGGCACGCGTCGCTGTAATTCAACCTGGTTAAATGGAAAAGAAATAAAATAGGATACTCACATTTGAATAACTTATAATTTCATAATGCCTGTGAACCAACGCATATATTAAACATGTATGAAACAGTGACAGCTACTGTCAAGTATTAAGATGTCCGTTATGAGCAATGTTAAGTATTGCGTGTGTTAATATTACGTTCAACAGATGGCGCTGCCATTGCGGTAAAGAAATGTTTACCAAACAATATATTTTTTCTGACTATAAATATATTTTTCAGCAATTAAAAAATGAATTGTGCATTGGGAACTGTCTCAAGATTTTTTTTATGTTAGTAAATTTAATGAAGGCTTAGTTGTGAGCCTAGTTCACAATTGTAGCTCAGAATCGAACCTTGAACCTTCCGAACTGTGGTACAGTAATCGAACTATATTTTATTTATATACCAGGATAGCAGGAATATTATCCTCCATATACCGATATCTACTCGTACATATCGTTCAAAAACTTTAAAATCATCAAAGTGCATTTCTTCCTCTTCAAACTCTTATCCGCACCCTAATGGTGCATAAGGCACTGCATCATATAAACGTAGTGTTATCTTGGTTGCTAACACATAAATGAAAGTTAACACATATTTTCTTTCCAAGCAAAAGTGACTTAAATGGCCCTCCTGCACATTTTACGTTTTGTTAGTTGGTCACTTTCTCTTGTATGACTGCGATATTTATATGTAGAAAAATATTTAAATGAAAAAAACTGTCAATGTGATGAATTAGGTTTTCTCAGATCACGTATGTAAAAGACACGTGCCAGACACTTGCGAGCGGATATAGGGCGGTAATCTTGCATCGAGTCCAATACACTTAGTCCGCCTCTCCCGCCCTAGGCATGCCGCCCATGCCGGATCACTTCAAGTGAATAAACATCACTTTAATAACATTAACTGTTAACTGTACACAAATGATACTACTGTTATCCTGGTACATGATAAATTTTAATCCGGAAACGATATTGAATATCAAAAGTACTTTGAATCTATCAGCCTGCGTAGTATAATGGTCAGAACGCTTGCCTACCGTTCTGAAGGTCCCGGGTTCGATAAGTGACAAATAAAAACAAATGATTTTTTCACTGTTATAATTATTCAATATTACCTGGATCACTTAACACACGTGTAACATTCACCAATTCTACCTATTATTGACAATCACACTACTCAAATTCTTGGAAGTTCTATTTATATATATGAACCAATTTAGAAAACTTATTCTTGAATCACTAGAACTTCACTAGAGACATCTATTGGTGAGATGTCAAGAAGCTTTTATTAAGCAGAAACTCTTATATTAGTATGTGAGGTCCGAATCCTGGATTATAATCACACACATGCGAAACGCCAGAAAATACCATTTTCATTTTTTTATTATTTAAGTTTATAATTTGACCAGATAATTTATTAACAGCATTTTGAGTGTGTCCAAATACTTATTCACAAAATCTGGATTGTCTCCAATAACAGGAGTTACTTTCATACTATTTTAAAAGAAAATATTTATAAAGTGAAGTAAATATATTAATTGTTTTGAATATTGAAAGCATCAACTTTGTGGATCATATTGACTTATTATTTTGAGAAATAAAAAGACTTTGTTTTTTTGATCCACTCACAATGTGAGTGGATAAAAAAACAGAGTCTTTTTATTTCTCAAAATAATAAAATATAATAATTATAATTTATCGCTTTTGTCTAAGAGCCTGTTGCTATATTGTATAAAGTTTTATTGTCCACTTATCGGACCTCACAATATACACACATGTACAAATACTACTACTTTACATTTGCAACTTATCACATTTATTACTCGAAACATAATTAATTTTCTAATGACGTAAATCCAGAATATCCATTCATTGCTTTTTAAAATATAATTATGTGATAATGACAGCAGTAAAGAGGTTTTTATTTTTCCATCGTATCAGTATCGACATTGTATTAAGCCTGAGTGAGTGAGTAGTAGAGACCAGTGCACTCTATATCAAACGCAATACGTATTCTTTACTTTCAAACGTCGCAACAGCTGTAATCTGTAAACCAGTTTAAATATTTTCTCATAGTAATATTATTAAAACTAATATTTTCTTATTTTATAAATTTCGTTCTAGAATCATGAGAATACTTAATATTATTCGATTTATCTTAAAAGTGGATTTTAGGTAAAAAAAAATACATACAATATATTTCAGAATGGTTTTTGTCAAAAAAAAAAATTAAACAGTAAGTAAAGCGCATGAAATATATTATACTTGCGGTATTTAAAGGAAAATATTGTGTTTTTTCTTCAAAAAACCCCGTTATCAATTTTTTTCTTGATAATAGTCATCAGATCATATTTTAAACTGACTTACCATCACGTCACTTCTCCGCAAGGGTAAGCAGAGAGTAAACATATCAATTTTACTTCGGAAACAATCTTCGCCTTTTCCAAAACCATGCATCTCCTCCTACATACCCATCGATTATTCTGAATCCTGAGCCGAGCACTTTCCAGTATTTGAAATTATTATTCGTTATGTTTTCTTCGGTCTTGTCTGCTTCTATTTCCATATGCATTTATCTCATAAATGTGTTTTAGTGTTCCTAAACCATCTCAACACGCCTTTCTTAATTTTATCTATATTGCTTATCTAAGCTTTACATTCTTTGCTTAAATCACCATTTGAACATCTATCATAATTTGTTTTGCCGCACATTCGTCCAAGAAGTTTCATGTTTTATCTTACCTTAAAACAAATAAAATTACTTTATTATGTCACTTATAGTAACTGAGTTGTGAAACAAATTTTAAAAATAGTGTGATTAAAATTGCGGCTAAAATAAGTAAAGAGATCTACATAATATTCTACAGCACGGCTGAGTTATTATCTAGGAGGCGTTGGTATAAGAAAAGATACGTTTCAGCAAGAACATTTAAGTAATGAAGAAAGCAATTGGCTAGATTAGTTCCCAAGAAGGTGTACGCCGATGGCCGCCGATGGGTATACGACTGTAGTATATAAAGTGGTTCTCCCATTCACTAATCAAAAACGCTACAAATGAAAGTGCTTTCGCGCGAAACAAATTAAGTCTAAGTAATAAGGGAGTTTGTCCCACCATCGTATGAATGTTTCATTACTCCACTCACAGCAGATATTCCTAATTCTCTCCCAGAAAGAACTTGTCCCCACCAGCGCTCCCTGTATTAAAGAAAAACTTAAAGAGAAGCAATCTGCTAAATAAGTACTACTTTGTACAGTTCGCCCGCAGTAGAAGGAAGCTCCACAGCGGAATTATTAAAGTGCTACAATATTTAGTGCAGTAGTTTTCGCCTAGATTTTTCACCCATGAATGACATGAAGTTATAGTAATTTTAATAATAATAATAATAATAAAACCCTTATGCGCACCCCAATGGTGGATAGGGCACTGTGTCATATAAACGCAGTGTTATCTTGATCGTTTACACATAAAGGAAGGGTGATCAGCCCTCCGCTTCAGGTACTAGTCCATGGTAATATTGAATAAATATTACAGTGAAAAAATCACTTATATTTATTTTACCCCCCTTTTGAATCGAACCCGGGACCTCCAGAACGGTAGCCGAGCGTGCTGACCATTACACTACGGAGGCGGACGAACTTTAAACATAAAGAGTAAATCCACTCACGAGTAGGCAACTCACAAGTTAAAGCCTGAGTAGGGTCGTGATAAGCGGTGTTGCATAAGCCGTAGCTAGGTTTCAGAGTCACTTGGACGTTAGGTAATTAAAAAAGAGGCAATTGAGTAAAATGTCACCAATATATCAAATTGGTTATAAATTATTAGTATAACACATTATACTGTCTGTTATAATTAAGGTGATCGGTTATTCTTAAAAAAAATATTATCAGTGTGTTCAAATACTTGTTCACAAATCTGGGTTTTATTCTATCTGCTTACCCTTGCGGAGAAGTGGCGGAAAAAAATTGTTAAAATTATTTTTACTATGAGCATATCATTACACTAAAATATTTTCTTTCTTGGATTTATTTTGAAATATTTTTCAATATAAAATAGGATTTTACAATAAAAACTGTCAATAATTAGGGCGTCTTCTTCAATATTAAAGTTAATTCAGAAACTGCGAATAAACATTTTATTTTTTCTGTTTGAATATTTCTTTATTTTTAAACATATTGAATTTAAACTTCATTAAAGAGACTAAACGTTATGATTATTATATTATAGATTAAATATTAAATAATGGTAGGATTTAAACGTTTTTTTTACTGTAAGTTATTTGTATTTAATTTTGCTGACTTTAAATGTTTTCTACATAATAAATAGTTGACGCAAAATAAAGTTTTTATTTTATAAATTTATTTAAAATACGAAACTGCGCCACTTTAATAAACGGTTGGAGTATGTTTTCCCGGAATAATTTCAAAGCTTTTCATCAAGGTGTGGAACCACTAGAACAGGTACCGCACTAGATCTACGTGTTTTCTCGTTCCGTTACATTTTCTCGTTTGAAAGCACCTGACTTCCGGTTTGTGCGACCGATAAAAACTTCAACTAAGGCTCACGTAAGGATATATTTATGTCAATGCTCTTGGAGCATTCGTCAGTCTACACTTCTTCACTTTTATATATACAGCTATATATATATATATATATATATATATATATATATATATATATATATATATATATATATATATATATATTTATATTTATATATATATATATATATATATATATATATATATATATATATATATATATATTTATATATATATATATATATATATATGTATATAAGTATATATGTATATATATATATATATATATATATATATATATATATATATATATATATATATATATATTTTATTTAAAATTTTACTTGGGAACTATCACTTAAAATATATGGAAATACATTTTTACCACAAAGTGACTGCTGAATCAATTAATGAAAAGATTTTTTGATTTATTTGATTTTCAGATAAAATATTTTATGCAATATTATTAGCATATTTTTGTAAACGTTCAATCAAGAAACTGACTTTTGCAGATTCAATTACTTTCTAGTTAGATTTCATTTTATAAAATCCTTATTTTAATAAAGCTAAGTATTTTTGGTATATTTTAGTTTTTCTTTTCCCGTCTTTACTATCCTACCTCTTAACAAACCTCTAAATAAAATTCCTTTATGAAAAATGGATAAGATAAATATATTTTTGTTTGAGTTGCATTCTTTGTAAAGCACTCGGATTCATTAGTTTTAAGCAATTTTCGAATATTACCAAACAGTGTTTTGAAATCAAAGCAATGTTCCACCTGAAAGTATTTTTATTTATTACCAAACTAATATTTTTAAGTGAACTCAATATTTTACCGAATGGGGTGGATATATTGAAATATGAATTATTAAAATGCCTTCTGCAGTTTTCTTTCTCTATCAGGAGATTGGGACAGTTATCAGTAGTATTTTCATGCAGCCAAACAAAGAAAACTAGATCTTTGTGCCCATCACAAACAGGCTGCCCCGCACGGGCAGGCTCTGCTCAGACATTTCATGTTCCCGAAGATCCTTTCATAGTCGGCCAAGTAAATCAAAGTGGAATTATCCCCGAGCAGATTAGTACAACGGCATAATGGGGGCTGAGGGTGATCTCTGGCGGAAAATGTTTCCACAAAGTGGCCCACTTCCTTCCTCAATTTTATTTCTCTCGATTGTACTCTCGTCGGATAATTGTTTTGAGTATCCTTCGTTAGATGTCTCTGGTATCGGTTGAGAAATATCAAAATCTTGGATGGTTTAATATTTTATTGTAAACAGTAAAAAGTAAAAAGCATAAAAGTAAAAAAAAACTGTATAATTTTAATAAAAATATTTTATTGCTTTGAACATTTGAAAACTGTTTGGTAACTGTTGTTAAATGTCTAAAGCATTTTTCTATTATTCTATGTATCCGTATATTACATTAATTTGGTCCTGCTTACGTTAAAAAACAAAGTTGTATCAATTGAAATTTTATAAAAAAAGCCAAAAGGTAAATTAATGGTAGGAATTTTATGATGTAAGTTACAAAATGAAAAGAAATGTATAAGGTTAGAAGTATTTTATAAAAAGCAACCATAAATAATCCACGAAAATCTTAAAAAAAAATATAATTTAAGGAATGAAGGATAAAAAAATATCATTTTAGGAATTAAATTATATTTATTTTTAATATAAGTAATAGGGGAAAGCTTAACTATATAAAATAAATACTTACGTCAGTCATTGAAAATACGTTAATTTTAAACATTTATTAATTACAATAAGTGAAAATGATGGGTGATCATTATGTAACAGAAATGTTTACATTAAAATTTGCACATTTTTAAAGAACTAACTATACAATTTATATTTGAAGCAATAACTTTGTGATTTTCTATTTTATAATTAAAATGTAACATTGTTTTAATGTCACTATAAATATTTTATTATAACTTAATTAAAATGTCTACCGGTTTCGAAGCTAACGGCTTCTTTATCAAGACTGATTAATACTAAAACACTATCTACTAAACAATATTCAAAATATTTTGACGGTTATGGAAAGAAGCTTAGGTAGATCTCAAGTGGCTTTATTTTATTTTTACATTAAAATTAAGTTAAAATAAAATATTAATAGTGATTTTACAACAAAGTTACATTTCAATTAATTAACTTTACCTCTCTGAAAACTCCCGCCACATTCCCAGGTCACATATAGAAACTTTTGATTAAGACTCATCCATTTAAAAAAATCTTTCCTTATTTTGAATCCTACGAGTATGTCAGTATTTAATCAATAATGCAAAGCTTTTCACGATCAAGGAAAAAAATAATTATTAACGCCTGCAAAATCCCTCTCACTGTCAGCGGGGCATGTATGTGAATACTTTACCTCTATCCATAAAGTACAATTTTGTCTCTTTTAGAATTTAGAGGATAGAATTAGATATATTTTACGACTTTCTTTTAGTATATAGGTCCACTGGACCCTGCTCTGTCTAGTACAGGCTCCAGGGGGCTTCAATTTACCACTGAGCCTCAATTTGACAGACCTAGATCTCCTGAGAGGACCTGATGCAGTGTAATACTAACATATTCAAAGCGCTGCCCGACTGGTGGACTTTTTTCGGACGTATTTTAATACACATGGGTATAAGTATGGGGAATAATTTTACTGAAATCTCATTTATTTTACTGAAATTTGCCTCCAGGAAATAATTTAAACTAAATAAAAATTTAAAAAATTAAGAATTTATGGAATATCATTACATTTGTGAACTTTTAAAACAGTAAAATATATTATTTAGGAAGAAAAATAATTTATGGCTAACAATATAAATACTTCTACTGCTTTTACTACTGACCTTATCCGCACCAAATGGTGCATAGGACACTGCATTAAATTGATGTTTTGTTAATTTGAGCGATTATTAAGTGAAGGTGAGGTGATCAGTTTTGTACTTCAGGTACCAGTCCAGAGTAATGTTCAATAAATTTTAAACTAAAAAAAAAAAAATTGATTTATTATATATCCTCGTGGATAACGAGATATCTAGCGTGGTAGCAAAATGTGCTATTCAATTGGTATTTTAACACAGATACCTGGTATTTTACATGGTTTCACTAAAAAAATAATACCATTTTAAAAAAATACTTTGAAATTTTTTCATTCAGTACAAGCGTTTTATATTTTGAGAGATGAAAATAAAAATAAAATATCTTACGGAAACTTTTTTAAAGAATTTCATCAACCTACATATTTGTAAGTAATTATGAAGATTTTTTCACATTGATGGATAGCAGTATTAATTACTGTGTCATAAATGTCGATTGACTCAAAGAACATATCTAAAAAAAAACGTACGACGTTTTGTTGGTAAACTTTTTACTAAATATACATATAATAATAAAAATAAATAATAATAAAACCCTTATCCGCACCCCAATGGTGCATAGGGCACTGCGTAAACGTAGTGTTATCTTGATCGTTTACACATGAAGGAAAGGTGATTAGCCCTCCGCTTTAAGTACCAGTCCAGGGTAGTATTGAATAAATATTACAGTGAAAAAATCACTCATATTTATTCTTACCCCCCTGGGAATCGAATCCGGTTCCTCCAGAACGGTAGCCAAGCGTGCTGACCATTACACTACGGAGGCGGACATATAATAAGAAAACAAAAATAATTATTAACGAATCAAGAGTTTCCCCATTAATAATACCTTTTCAATGTGTTATGCAATGATGCTGGTTTCATAACAATACATCAATAAATCTATTGATTTCATTGCACATTTTCGTTCGGAACTTTACGTTTTTGTTCGTTTAATTATAATTATTTGACAATAGATTTTAATAATGGACCTCATTTCAAAGCGTCAGTAAATAAATTACAGTGTTCTAGAATGAAATGAGATAAATAGCGGTGATATTCAAATCATATTTCTGCCGATAATGTAATTTAGCGTAACAAAAGCACAAGGAATAATTGATTGATTGTTACATGTTTTAAAATACAACGAGTGTTGTTTTATGTAGCCGGCCTTTGTGTAATATTGTCGAAAACAGTTTAAAAAACATTGACCAATCTGTTCAAAATACAAAAAGCTTTACATTAACACTCCTGTAAAAATATTAAAAAAATATATTTAACAGGTTTTTGACAGTATAAATTTAATGTAATTTTGATATCTATTATAAACATTTTCATTCAAACCCTTATCTGCACCCCAATGGTGCATAGGGCTGTGCATTTTTATAAAAGTAGTGTTATCTTGAGCGTTAAAATATGAAGGAACGGTGATCAGCCCTCCGCTTCGGTTACCAGTCCAGGGTAATATTGAATAAATATTAGATTAAAAAAAATCACTTATATTTATTTGATCCCCCCCCTGGGAATCGAACCTGGGACCTACAGTACGGTAGCCAAGCGTGCTGGCCATTACACTACGGAGGTGGACAAAAACTTTATTTTAAACTTAAGACTTAACTTTATTAAAACTTAAGAATTTAAAAACTTTAATTTGATTTTCCAGTATTAAAATGTCCTTAAATTAATGTTATATCATTAAAACATGATTAAAGCTTTTACTTTGTCGTTTAAAAATGTTACTTTTTTAATTTTTCACAAAAAATTTGGCATTTACATACTCACCGAGAATTTTGTCTACTGGTTTCGAGACGTAGCCGTGTCGTCGTCAGAACTATCACTACAACAGCATGCAAACAATACTACACGTCACTACCATAGCACTATTCACGTTAAGTGTGTGAATGTTATTTTACTCGAAATATGAATTATATGAACATTCACCAATTCTAATAACTAGAATTGGTGAATTTTACTCGTGTGTAAAGTGATCACTTAAACCAGCCTATAACGGTCGTCAGCCCCGTAATTGCCCAGATTTCTTGATTCTTCTTCATCTTTGATGAGATGTCAAAAAATACTCCTATAATTGGAGATAATCCAGATTTGTGAACAAGTATTTGGACACACTCAAAATGTTGTATTATATTTATAGAGATATTATGGTTATTAGAAGCAATGTTTTTGTATGTTCCCGATACTCACCTAAGACAGCGTCGGCATAGATTGTTTCACATTCATATACACAGGACCAACCTGCCTATGGTTATGCCTGTAGGAAGAGCTACCGCTATGTTGAACAATATCACATTGGATATTGATCTGTTCCATGTGTCTGAAGGAGTTTAAAAATCATTATTGCATCCTTTTTTTAAAGGTGTATTGTATGATATTTTTTTACATGATTTTTCTATCAATCCCCATGCTCCGGACGATTATTTAATATTATTAATTACTTGCCTATGACATGACTGGTTGTGATTGATTCTGTCATCCGCCATTACAAATCATAATTAATTATCTGTACAGGCTTAAGCCGTCACAAACAGAATACATATAACAAGAGGAATAGCCGTAGCGCATTAATTATTTTGTCGTTGCACACAACCGTAATATTTAGATAATAACTTATTCAACATACTACATATATAAATTGTAACGTATGTACATTGAAAGCTTTAAATTGGAAACAGAATGTGCAAAAAAAAGGTATAAGGTAGTTAACGAAAATTTATGAGGCAATAGGACAATGATCTAGTGTTCGGACATCAGATTTAGTGGTGTCTGATTTGAAGACGAATAATTCAAATAAATGAGCTCTGTGACAAATCTTGATTGCTATAAGATATTGAATCCATTGTATTGTTTTCGCGGATCAACCTTTTTCATTTATTATTAACTTTAAACATTCTCTTTCAATTTAAAGACATATAAACTGTAAGTAAATATTTATGTATTAATTTTAAATCAAACACAGATTTTTTGAGTCTGCTAAGTTGTATTTTATTAACAAAAATGTTTAAAATTTTTGTTGTTAAATTATGTGTTTTTGTTAATAAAATACAACTTAGTAGACTCAAATAATCTGTGTTTGATTTAAAATTAATACATAAATTAAAATGGAGTTCTACAAATTAAACGCCAAATCAATAAATATAAGTAAATATGCTATAAATTTTTGTAAAGAATCCTGGCAAGGAGAATTTTCTAAGGCAACTAATAAATATGTTTTTTTCAATCTTTACATATATCTAGCTTAACAAACAAAATTTATTGATCGTTAATAGCATTCATATACGGTTATTATTCCTGCACCTTAGGTACAAATACAGGATAATATTAAATAAATACAATAAAATGTTTATTGTAACCTCAGCAAACGTTAAATAACATACTTACACTATGGAACCGAGCGTAAATCTACAATAATTAATATTTAAGGTACATACTGACTGTGTGATTTTCCACTTTGTAATATAATATATATTTTTTTAATTATTAACTTTAATTATTAATTTGTCCGCCTCCGTAGTGTAATGGTCAGCACGCTCGGCTACCGTTCTGGAGGTCCCGGGTTCGATTCCCAAGGGGGGTAAAATAAATATAAGTGATTTTTTTACTGTAATATTTATTCAATATTACCCTGGACTGGTACCTGAATCGGAGGGCTGATCACCTTTCCTTCATGTGTAAACGATCGAGATAACACTGCGTTAATATGACACAGTGCCCTATGCACCATTTGGGTGCGGATAAGGGTTTTTTTTTATTTTTTTTATTAATTATTAACTAACTAACCATCACGTCGCTTCCCCGTACTTGTAGGCAGAGAGATGTTACCGCTATAGTGACACAGTATGTGTGAGTTCACAACAGCCATCTATGTTGGAATGAGGAAAGCATTAATTGTAGACTCTTTTTATTTATATGCGAGGTCCGAATCCTGGATTATATTCGCATATTCGCAGACCTATCTGAAAGCTGTCACGAGATTGATCAATATATCGTAGTCATACAGGAGAAAGTGACCACGTGCAATATTTACAAAAACGTGATTATTGACTATTTGATATCTTACTAGCCCTGAAAAAAATCCCAAAGTATTTTATACTTGGAAGTATAATATATTGACTTGTTAAAAATGACTAACTGTTTATTTTCTTGCCAAAGCAAAAGTGACTTAAATGACCCCCCTGAACATTTTACGTTTTATTAGTTGGTCACTTTCAGTCAGTCCAAAAAATTTGCGTAGTGTGATTGTCAATCACAGGTAGAATTGGTGAATGTTACACTTGTGTAAAGTGATCATTTAAACCAGTGATGGACGATCGTAAGCCCTGTAAATGCCCAGACTTCAATTATTATTCTTCATATAGATGAAGAATAATAATTGAAGTCTGGGCTGAAATGTGAAAAATAATATAACTAAGTCGTGTTTAACGGCTCCACATGTATTTGCTTATGTCCTCATCCCGTTTGTCCGCTTGTTGCAGAGCGACAGGCGCGTCCTGTCGGTGCCCAACGGCAGCAGCCCCGTGGTGGCCGCCATGACCATGGACGCGGGCAAGGAGAGCGCGCCGGGCGGCGCGGCGGCCGCCGGGCCGGGCGCCGGAGCCGCGCCGCAGGAGTGCGCCGGCTGCGGCAAGCACATCACGGAGCGCTTCCTGCTCAAGGCGCTGGACCTGCTGTGGCACGAGGACTGCCTCAAGTGCGGCTGCTGTGACTGTCGCCTCGGCGAGGTGGGCTCCACGCTCTACACCAAGGCCAACCTCATCCTGTGCAAGAGGGACTACCTCAGGTGAGAAATTCTTCTTCTTCTTCTTCTTTTATGTCCGCCTCCGTAGTGTAATGGTCAGCACGCTCGGCCACCATACTGGAGGTCCCGGATTCAATTCCCAGGGAGGGTCACATAAATATTAGTGATTTTTTCACTGTAATATTTATTCAATATAACCCTGGACTGGTTCCTGAAGCGGAGGGCTGATCGCCTTTCCTTCATGTGTTAATGATCAAGATAACACTGCATTTATATGATGCAGTATCCTATGCATCAAAGGGTGCGAATAAGGGTTTGAAAAAAATACTTCTTAATTTTGATAGATCCTCAGGATCTGTTTGTGCTTCCGCATGTTGCTCTTGAAATGTTGACTCCTAGCTATCTCTCCACCTTTTTGAAGGTCTGCCTGGAGGTCTGCATCTTTCAGGGTTTCCTTTTAGGGCGATACGTGAAAGTCTGTCTTCTAACATTCTGTTTATATGCTCATTCCAGTATCGCTTTCGTTGTCATCCGCACCTCACGATATCTTCCGTCTTTCTTTTAGAATCAACACAAAACTAACATGGAAATATTAACAATTTACGCGTTTTATTATATGTTCTCATCAGACACTGGAATATTAACATCATACTGTTAAAATAGCAATATTAATGTTGCCTCAACTTAAGACGAAACGTTAATTGTTTTTTTTTTCATATGAAAGGATGAACTTTGTTTAGTATTTGGTTTAAGACTGATAATGTAAACTTAATGACTATTTTAATTACCTACCTAATCACTTTATTTTCACTCTTTCTTGTTATATATATTATATATTGTTGTATAAAATGTGAAATCAGTAATTGGCCTCATTACGGTTGTCCAAACTTAAAACACTGTAAAGGACATTTTTTTGTAGTACGTTTTTTTTTGCATTTTTGGACTACGTAGAATCTACTTAGTCCAAAAATGCAAAAAAAAAGTACTACAAAAAAATGTCCCTTACTGTGTTTTGAGTTTGTACAGCCGATTATCGGCTCCTTATATGGTTTATTTAAATTATTTTTGATAATGGCTGTTAATTTCCAATAAATAAATAAATACATTTGTGTAACGTTCACAATTCTGCCCAATATGGGACATCCGTGTATGTATGTATATATAAATATTTGTAATGGTCTTGGGTGCTTTTCACATATGGGTAGCATTTTAATAGATTTGTCAGTATGGCTGATTGTGTTGCCATCAGTAGAAAAATTCGTCAAATGAAGAGAATTAAACGATAAACTTTATGTATTTATTTATTAAATAAGTATTATTGTCCACAGATTATTTGGAAACACGGGATATTGCGCAGCTTGCAACAAAGTTATTCCAGCTTTTGAAATGGTCATGAGAGCCAGGAACAACGTTTACCATCTAGAATGCTTCGCCTGTCAGCAATGCAATCACAGGTAAGGTTCAAAATATTTAAAAAAATACCTTTATTCATATAAAACTATTTCTAACATAAAATTGATTCCATAAAAAAGTTTCTTGTCTTGATATCGATTTGAACGGATTTTGATCGTAACTTGATTAAGATTAACCTTGACTTAATCTTAACTTAACAACATTTTGAGTTTGTCTAAATATATATATATATATATATATATATATATCTATATATATATAAATATATAAAATATATGTATATATATATATATTTATATATATATATATATATATATATATATATATATATATATATATATATATATATTTATATATATATATATATATATATATATATATATATATATATACATATATATGTAAAACCTTCATCCGCACCCCAATGCTGCATAGGGCACTGCGTCATATAAACGCAGTGTTATCTTGATCGTTTACACATGAAGGAAAGGTGACCTCTAGAAAGGTAGCCGAGCGTGCTGACCATTACACTACGGAGGTGTCCAATACCTTATTACAAATCTGGATTATCTCCATATTATAGGACATATTTTCCATATTATATTTTGACATCTCAGCATAGATGACGGAGAATATGGATGTCTGGGTATTTACAGGGCAGTCATAGGCTGGTTTAAGTGATCACTTTACACACGTGTTATATTCTCTAATTCTTCCCATGATTGACAACCGTAAATGCCCATACCTCCATATTCTTTTGTATCTATGTTGAGATGCCAATTATTTTTTAAAAAGCAATCAGTATATAACATTACGTGATTTGCGATTTTTAACAAAAGAATGGGTATATTTTAATCTATGTAGATACGAGTTTAAACAATATTTGTTTGAGACAAATCGATAAACTGCAGAGATAAAATTTCATCTTTACGATGTTTTGTTCTGTTTTAAAGAGTCAATTCGTATAGTAATTTGGATGGTAGAACAGCCTCCACCACCAGTAAAAATCTCGTTTAATTATCATGTACAACCCTAAATAGGTACTTAGTCGGGAATAATTTTAATATCCCCCTAAATCATCGCGTTAACGGCATCTCCTAAAGATAAAGCGATAACGTATCCATTCTTCGTGAAATTAAAATGTTGAAAGCAAACCCTTTTGTAGCAAATCTCAGGTCGCTGATATAATAATTTATCAAAGAACCTCTTACTCGCTCCCCCGTGACCCGCCATTCAATTCGCAGAAACAAAGAATTGAAATGTTAATTGGTGTATTAAATCATATCTTCTATAGGGGTATTATTTATAAAGTTGTACTCTGCCCATTGTGGAGGTAACGTTTCACTCCCGTACAATAGGTCACAGCTATTCGCGTACCCAGTACCTACTTGCGAGGGTTCAATTGTGGATGAACTCTTTGTCTGGTACGCTCTATTATTTGTAACCGTAGGATTTTGACCTCCGATTCGAAATAGATCAGCCGCATATATAATATATATGATATGATCCAAAATACTGATCCAAGAAAAATGTAACTAGCTAACTAAATAACCAACTAAGTATCACGCCGTTTCTCCGTAGGGGTAGGCAGAGAGAATATAACGTCACACCAATCTGACACTGCATACAATCTTGGCCTCTTTCACATTCATACATGTCCGATTATTCCATATGACTCCTGACTTGAGCAACATCAAGTATTTGAAAAACTTGATCATGCCAAATTTTCTTCGGTCATCCTCTGTTTCGATTACCAACCATAATCTATTTCTCAATTTATGAGCAAGAAAAATGTAATTGTCTTAAATGTCGATAAAAATAATAATTTTTATCCGGCTTGACAAAGCGTTGGGTATATAGTAGGGCATATTTTGTTTACAACTGCATAATATTATTTAAAAAAATATATATGTGTGTTGAAATGGTTTGTGCGTGTGAATCGAATTAGTGAAGAAAGAATAGTAAACAAATTTATGAGGCAAATGTGGTTGTAATAGAAGCAGTGGTTGACCGAGGAAAACTTGGCGTAGCCAAGTATTTCAAATATTTGAATGTGGTTAGATTAGGGGTTGGAATAATCAGGGGGTATGTGGCATATGAGGAGATGCATGAATGTGATAGAGGCAAGGATTGTATGGAAATACAGATTGCGGTGGTGTTCTTTTCAGAGTAAGCAGATTTGCCTACTCCTGAGAGAAAACGGCGTGATTAGAATTGTGCCCTTGGGATGTTGAAAGATAACAAGGGGTATAAGCTGTTTCTTGTTTTTATCAATGTGATTAAACAATACGGAAGATTCTATCATTGTGACTTAATGGATAAACCAAGTATGTTACCACGAAGTGATCGCCGAATCAATTAATAAGCTTTTCTCGTTTAAACTCCATTATCCTTTAACACATTTGTATGACTTGATACGTTTTACTAGTATGCCTCGTTATATCAGCGATATATCAGTAATTTTAGGTCATAAATCTATTCATTATCGCAGTAACTATCTCCTACGTCGTTACGTACGTTATATACGTTGTTTCTAGCTCGTCACCAAACATGAAAACATATTCTACATACTAGTGTGGGGTTTCAAAATATCTGAAATGCGTCCAATTAAAAGTTTCCACGGAATATGAACGACCTTTTGTAATAAAGTGCAGCAATATCGATCGTCCAAATTATTAACCATTGAAAAGTGACTGCATTCAGCTTGCATGTTATCGTTTACATTTTGATTAAACAATGGCACAAATACTAGCCACTGCCGTCTAAACTAATGAAATATTTCATGACGCCAGAATTGAATTACCACCGTCATATTATCCGAGTTTAATTTTGTCATAGTATCTAATTAATTTGAAAGCTGGATTCACCCTCGCCGCCGCATTCAATAGAAGTTGAGGGCTATTGTTCGGTTTTGTGAGCTTAAAGCGTTTTAGGATTCATAATTTATATCCCTGCGCTATTGGAAATACTGTCCAAATTATTTGCAGATATTAATGTGTGACTCCGCAAAGGGATGAAAATAACGAATGTGATTCTGCAACATTATCATGGATATAATCATCCAATTAAAATATTTAATTCGGAAAATTTACAAAAAGTACATATCCATTCCTGATTGGAAAAAGTACCAAAAATAAAGAGTCATAAGATTGACCAATATAACTGAAGCGTCCTTGAGGTATTATATTACGAAAATGGCGCTATATAAGTTGTCCAATTATATTATTATTATTATTAACTATGAGTTCAAAAAATTTGAGTCAGCTCTTACCCAATCCTGGGTAGAATGGTGAAGGTTGCACGTATGTAAAGTGATCACTTAACCAGTCCATGATATGTCATAAGCCATGGAAATACTTAGATTTACATATTCTTCTTCATCATTGTTGAGATGTTAAAAAAAAAACTAAAAAAAATTTTTATTTTATTTTATCGAGTTTATAAAATGTGCCACAAAGAATCGGCAAAATACATTCAAGAAATAAATAAATATTTATTGTGAAAGATTATTACAGTCTTCAAGGGTTTAACTTATTATCATACCTATCTTTATCGTCTATCAATATGGTATGTATTGTATCAGTTCTCTTTTATCATACATCTATATATCATATTTTAAGAGAGATTATAAGTATTCCTTGAAAATTTTTCTAGATATTTATTGAGGTTACCATGAGTGAAAACATCTCTTTATTAAATTTTGAAATATGTAAAATATTTTTTTATTTTTCTGCTTTAAAATCATGTGAGGTATAAAAAAAAGTTTAACTAATTTCATAGGAGAGCCGATACATAACATTCAAATATCGGGTTAAATCACAGCATTCAACCCCTAATACGAATTATTATTGGGGTTATTATGATGAATAGGTTTTTGAAATTGTTACATTTTGAAAATTTATATTGATTATTCTTTATATTTTAATATTTTTAACGAAAAACTAGAGATAACGTTACAAAACAAATATTTTTATTTATATATACCCACCCCTATAAAATCATTTACGAGTAAATGTATTGAGTGCTATAGAAATTGATTTGATTCCAATGCGTTTTGACATGGACCGGCATAATATTCCAAATTCCGAATCGTGATAGCTGCCTTCATAATACCATCATGTAATTAACATATGCCAATGAATGGAATTATTACTATCGCCATACATTCCAACCTGTACTGCAAACAGGGGAAATGCATCCTTACTCACATTTTGTGTCAATTATTATTAATTATCTGTATTGCCATGGAAAAGAGATAACTGAGAAACAAAATAATTATTATCTTCTTCTTCTTCTTCTTCTTCTTCTTGGCTCTGTCTAAACTTACCGTCTTTGTAGACTGTTGGGGTCAGCTCTCCTCGTCCTCAGGTTGTTAGTTCTTCTATCTTGGGCAACGTCACCTAGGCTATGCCTTCGAATTATGTTTTCTTTGTGCAGCGTCCAAGAGTTTTTTGGTCTTCTTACCAAAATCTTGGGGATTGCCTTGTTCACGATATGATCAGGTTCTCTGCGTCTTATGTGCCTATACTATCTCTATTGCCTTTCCTCTACCTTTATACTGTTGATGCATTTTACACCCAGGCTTCCACGAATGCGTGATTAAATTTTTTTTTATCTCTATATGATACTCCAGCTAACCCATCTAAGCATTTCAGCAGTTATTACTTAATAATAATTATTTTTATTTTATTATTTCTTCAATAAGCTTTTATTACATTTGATACAAACTATTATTTACACTTAATTTACATCTTATATATTAACAAATTGCTACAGTATACAAAACATTTATTTTTAAATTCTCTCAGACTCTTTTTATTCTTCATACATTCAGGCGTCTCATCATACATTTTCATACCCTTATACATAATACAATTTTGTTTCTGTATTTTTTAATGGAAGTCTTATTTTGTCTTTATTTCTAGTAACATGTTTATGATTTTTTTTAAACTTCATTTTAAAAGTATTTAGGGATTTTATCTTAAAAAAAATATTACATATTAAAATAAGTGTATTTTATATTAGTATTTTTTTAAAGGTAACCAGTTGAGTTCTTCTCTCATTTTCTCTAAATTATTATATATTTTTTTCTTAAACACTATTCTCATAGATTTATTTTGAAGAATCTTCAATTTATTTATAAAAAGACGATTTAAAATAAGTAAAAATTTCGCTTTTATTATAATCACATTTTTTCATACGCGAGGTTGTATAGAATGCAGGCTGTTTGAAATAATCGGTTTTGAAAGAAATATATGTGAATTTAAGCAAAAATATATGGGATTTACAGACCATAACAATAAAGAACGCGCAACACTAAATCAATCGGTTTGTGTATCGAAGCCTGCGCTTATTTATGGAAACAGCTTTTCATAAAAATTTATAGGGGACTAATTTTCGTAGACCCCAACATATATCCTGCGGAATTGCGGGCTTAAAGAATTTAAGGGTGCGTTTAAATAATAAAAGTCAACTCTTTCTTTCAAAGGGATGTGTAAGGGTATAATTATTCAGAAGATTTAGGTCGTGTGGTCTACGCGTAACCACACATTTTTACTACTCTTTAAGTGGAAATTAAAATTAAAGTGCAAGTTTATGATATTTAGTAAAAAAAAATCATATTATGTCTTATCCGTACTTCATTGTATGCAGGAAACTGCAATGGAAAGATGTTCTGTTACCTTTTTTTCCAAATTACTTGTATCAAATTGGTTTTACTCATCAATCGTTTAACACTTTCGTATTTTTACCGTTTTTTGGGTTTGAATTTATAAATCAAAATTCATATTCTATATCAAGATCAAGATATGTGTGATTTGCATTTGCATGGAAGTTTTTTTTATAGTTAAAATTATTGCACAAGTTAAAATAGAAACTCCACTGACAAGACACGAGGTTTCTGCAAAAAATATTTTTATAAATGTATCATTTAAAAAAACAAAAATGGATCTAAAGTATGTTTGTTTATTATGTGGGTATATATATTTTTTTACAAATAAATGAAATTCCGACAAAAAATATATAAAATATGTCAATGCCAAAAGCAAAATATGTACTTTTGAAAAAATCTCAATATATGGATAATATAAATAATACTTACCCTTAATTAATCAATTTGAAGATAATAAAAATTACATTTTTTTCTCGGTAATTTTTTCATAAAATTTTCTTGGTAAATTGATAAACAGTGATATTTTCACTAACAGTAAAATCATTGTGAACACTAAATCACTGAAATTTCTCAGTAAAATTTTGATTAAAAATACATTACCACAAAGTGACTACCTAATCAATTTATAAAATTGTAATTGATTTTGCAAATTACATACTGGATTCTCCGTTGATACGGAGAATACTATTAATATGAGTCTTTATGATGAAAATTCCAAAAGTAAAAAAAGAAACAAGGGTAAAAAAATATTTTTCTATCAAATTACCGTCCTTTAGTACCTACTTGTGATAAAAATCCATAAAAGCAACTCATTTCGTTATATTTTATAACGATTTTTTCAACGGCAAAAAGTAAATAGAAATTCAGGAAAACTCGATATTTTTTTAATATCTCTATCATAAATTTTTCTGTTTTCAATAAATCAGTTGATATTTGTTTAACTTTTTTCGATTTAAGACCAATTAGAAGAAGGAATATTTCTTACAAAAATTTCAAACACATCTTTACTAAAATGATAAAATTTATCGCATAATTACGGTGATACGAAGACAATTGGTACTACAAGGAAGCGTACATATATATATACGTTTTTTTAATATTTTTCGTTATACCACAAAAAATCTCCAACCACTATCATGAAATAAACTCATATTAGTTTAAATAATGGAAATAACTTGATTTTCTAAAATTCTATGTCAACTCCACAATTTTTCCTATCTTTTTTTCTGGTTGAATTTCCAAGATGCATGTTAAAGTATGGCAGGAGAAATACCCCATCTCCTGTGACCTTTTCTGAACATCGAATTCAAATTTATTCGGGACTGGTCGATTGTTTATTTATAATGGCAGCACATCTGTAGCGTTCTGATGCGTTTTACATTCAAATATTATTAAATTTGAATCAAACTGTTCTCCCTCCAAACGATATTATTCCGCTCGAGGAAAGTGTTCTAGAATACCAAATTTGAGTTTAAACAAACGTTCGGAAAATGTTTAAAACGCAATTGAATTTTGTTATACCACTACTATCATCATGCCGTCTTCCTTAGTGGTAGGCAGAGAGGATAGAACGCCACACTTATCTATCCTGATATACACTCTGTCTAGTCATATTTGCCCTCCAATTACGTAGATTTTTAACACCACCAGATTTTAGGTAAAATCCAGAAGAGTACATAATATATCTCAATAAAGATGAATAAAAATATGGAAGTCTAGGTATTGACAGAGCTTACGATATGTCGACGGCTGGTTTGACTTACTTAACTTAACCATAGATGGTGCCGAGAACTCACTTGTAAAATAATGTGTCAATTGAAGAATTTACAACTTCCAAAAATGTATTAGTGAGGTTATCAATCATGAGTAGAATGGTGAATGTTACACGTGTATAAAGTGATAACTTAAACTACCCCACGATATATCAAAAGTTCTATAAATATCCAGACTTATACATTCTTCCTTATCTATGTTGAGATGTTAAAAATATATAGAGTATAGAGTATGTATGTAGAGTTTGGAAAAAAGGGATCTCTGAAAAACGATTTTTCATTCAAATTCGTATTGCATTGTTTGTTTGAATATTTGAAATACGGACCTTCGCCACGTCCAGCGGCAAAATTCGGTTCCCGCGAAAAATGTTGTTTGTGCAATTCGTTTGCGCGGGAAACTGGCCCCATGATTTCCCACACGACTTATAAAATGCTTTAAAGGACAACCTTTCCCTACATCTTGGCCCGGACCTCTTGTTTGCCCTGCGATCCTGATTCTATTGTATATGACACACAGCCCCATCTGATTCAATACAATAATTCATGACAGGCGAGACCTGAATTGTTAACTTCGCCTACGGAGGATGTCTTGTCACCAGAGAGCGATAGCAGTAAAAAATGTTTTCTTGAACAAGTATTTACATGGCAATTTCACCTTTTTTAGCTTTCAATTTGTGGAATTTTCTATAAACCATTTTCTCGGACACTGCGCCGACTGATATAACATTTCAACTTTTTGCTGTTGATTTACAACAAAAAACATCATCCCTTAAAAATATTTATTATTTATATGTTTATTATTTATATATATATATATATATATATATATATATATATATATATATATATATATATATATATATATATATATATATTATATATATATATATATATATATATATACAATATATATACATATATAAATATATATATATATATATATATATATATATATATATATATATATATATATATATATATATATATAATATGTATTTTTTTCACTCCAATATTTATTCAATATCACACTGAAGTGGAGGGCGGATCACCTTTCCTTCATGTGTTAACGATCAAGATAACATTGCGTTTATTTTTTATTAATTATGGACTACCTCCATAGTGCAATTTCAATCACATTTGGCTACCATGCTGGGAGATAGAATAAATGATAATTATTTGTTAATGTTTTTCTTTAAAAAAAATTGATAAAAATATAAGTATAATAACAACAAATGGAAGTACCTATACATCAGAAATAATTTAATCTCAGGCTTTCCTGAAATATACATGTATTAACTTATTCGAAATGAATCTCACGTACGTTCAAATAGAGGAAGCTATATATACTTCGCAAATTACTTTTGCTGAAAGATTTTTTATTTTATTATTTCCCTAAAATAATAAAAAAAAAAATGCATTGTGCTTTAGAAGAGAGTATAGTTGAACTGTAAAAAAAACTTTTTTGATTTTTACTTTTTTCTGACACTTTGTGGAACGTTTTACAAACTTTATAAAATAAAACTAAAACCGTTTTTACCCACTTTTTTTCTTATTTTTTAAATTTGTTATTATCCTTCTCTTTACTTATTATCCTTCTTTGAAAATTTCCAAGTGGCTATCCAAACTAGTTGGAATAAAAATAAAGTAAAAACAAGGATTTAGTTTTATTTTATAAAGTTTCAATTTAGCGTTATTCCTTCAATTTTAATAATTCTTGATCTTTTGTTACAGGTTCTGTGTTGGAGATAGGTTCTACTTGTGTGAGAACAAGATCTTGTGCGAGTACGACTACGAGGAGCGCCTTGTGTTCGCCAACATGGCATACAACCCTCCGCCACTTGCCCACCTCAAGCGTCAGACCACGCACCTACCCCCACCACCCGTAAGAATATTGTTTATTATTTTCGGACAAATTAAAATTAACACTCTCTTCATCATTCATCATTCACTTTGTGTAATACCACTTTAATAAACACTAATTTTTGGAAGTTCTATATATATGATCCAATTTCAAAAAAATTGTTCGTTAATCACAAGAATTTCACTAGAGACATCTATTGGTGAGATCAAAATGTTGATTACTTTATACACGTGTAACATTCAAATTTTGAATTAAAATATTTCATTTTTCCTCTAGCAAAACAACACCAGTCTGCCACACGCCTTGATGAACGGTCACGGTCACGGGGGCGGCGGGGGCGTGCGCCCCCCTGGCGACATGAACAACAACATGTCGCAGCAGCAGGGAGCAGGGGGGCCTAACGGGGGTCCGGGACAAGGCCCCTACCAGCCGGGGCACCTGGGCCCCAAAGGGGGCTCGCACGGCCTCGGCATGGGCATGGGCACGCCCAGCTGAGATCACTGAGGGCGCGCCCACCAGACCAATCCATCTAACCAATATGGTCTGTACAATAATCGAGGGTATTTCTATTGAAAAATACACTTAATTGACGCAGTGTCTACTTGTTACGATTGTACCGTTATTAAAACAAGTTAAATTCAAAGCAAATACAGTTGAACCTCTCATAACGAGTAATTCGCAGTACGAGCAAATAAAAATCCAAAAAAGTTTCTCCCTAAACGAGCGATATTTCGCATAACGAGTTACAGAGAAAGGGCAAGTCCCTTTTTTATGACATTCACTTGCGGGCCGGGACTCGAGGTGGATAAGAACTATATTGAAGAGCTTGTGAAAGAGCTTAGTCAAGAGCTGACCACCGAAGAGCTTATAGAGTTGCATCGTATTTCACAGGAAGAAATTATGGAGGTGAGCTTGTTAATAAAGGAAAAGAAAGTAGTAGAGCAACAATATTCTAGCACAATAAGACAAATGCTGAAAATATTAGAAACTGTTGCATCGTACATTTAGAAGCATCACCCGAATAAGGAGGTGGCTATTCGTGCTACAAATTTATTCAATAATAATGGTATGGCACATTTTCGCCAAATTTTAATGCTTCGGTACGTCTTCGACAGTTTTCTAGTTAAAAGAAATAATTATTTGTCACAAATTCGTATTTTAAAATTCTGTATTGCATTCAAAGTTGTTTCACTCCTCAACAATTTAAAACAAATATTTTTTTGGAACACATTATCGTATTTTACATTAATTTCTATGGTTTTTTTTTGCTTCACGAGTATGATGCTGGAACGAATTATGCTCGTTATAAGAGGTTCCACTGTATCGTCAAAAATACCCTCTTTTATGGTTAAATAATAAATGATTCTAAGTAGGAGTATAAATAATACCAGTTTACTCTCATTTATATGCGCCAAAAATCGTTTAAAATAACAGTTCTCGTTCAAAAGTTAATCAGAAACAATTGTTTGTATGTTCATTAAGTTGAATTTAGACCACTGATTTATAGTATGTCTATATTTGTATACAATATGTGTTTAAAGCTTAATAAAACCTTATGTAGACTATGAATGATGTAATTTTCATTCTGAATTTCAAGATTATCGACGACATTAATTATTGCAATAGAATTTAAAATACAGCCTTTTCACTTAAAATTGGACGATTTTCAAAAGAAATTGGACATTATATTGTATTTTGTAAAAAGAATAATAATTTATTTTAAATATATTAATAGTAGTACTACGTATACCGTCAGTGTTAATACTTGCCCACATCTTTTATTCTTAAGACTAGTAAGTTGTCAAGTTGGCAAATCTACGCGGCGCGCTGTCATAGTCTGTGCGCGCGATGTGTATTAAAGTTTTCAGAGAAGATTTTTAATACTACTTTGAATCATGAGTACTTTTTTGAATATATATTTTTTTATTTTTATAAAATACAGTAAAGCGTCCGATTAATTTAGTAAAACGTTCGATTTGATTTGTGGAGAGTCCAGTTTAATTTGTATAACGGAGTAATTTTCCAAATCGTTTATGTTAGAGCATAGAGTAAATCTGATAAATAATTGGGCCCCGTTGTACTGGGCTGTTGATTCTTTTCACAGTTTTTAATGAACGTGAATATTAAAAGTTTTTTGTTCTTGTATTTCATTATTCAGCTCTTAATAAAGTAATTTGATATGAATTTAACAACGTATAGTGACGAATTGATAATGGGTTTATTCGTGACAGATTAGCGTTATGGTTAAAATAATAAACACGCGCTGTATTGAGTTGTAACTAGAGATGTGAATACTAGGTAACTGTTACTTATTCGGTTATTGAATGGTTGGTAATCGTTATTTTTTTCGGCTTGAATTTCTTTCCAGCTTAAGTTTTTTATTTCAAATTGAGACATAAATTCTAATACATTTCTCAATTGGATTTCAAAAACTTTAGCTGGATAGAAAGCTTCTTTGCTGAAAATGCGCAATACCCATCGAAATTTGTGCACTTTGTCGTGGTTATCTTTTAGAAATCGAATCCAATAACCGAATTGAGTAAAGATTTTTTTAAAAGTCGTTATTTCATTCGGTGTTTTAATTCTGTTGCACCTGTCTAGTTAAAACTCAAGTTTTACGAATGAAAGCTTGTTATTGTAAAACATAATGGTAATATTATATGACGATAATTATTATTTATTAAATGTGATTTGTATAGAATAAGTTTAAATTTATTGTTTTTTTTTTAAAAGCTGTTTTTAAATGGTGTAGAATATTAAATAAATAAAAAATGTGTTATATTAAGCAGGATTTGGAATGAGCCATGTTTTTATTTTATTTTTAAATAATGGTTTGAATTAAATTCGTAAATTCAATATTTATAAACACTGCATTACTTATGCAATATTTCTCGTACATAATTAGCTTTGAGATTATTTCTGTTCTCGTAATAGTATTAATTACTGTTGTGTAAATAACTGTACAAAGATTTTTATAGATATGTGAATATGTAAAATTAAAATTTAGAATATTTGTATTAGATAACATTCCTTTGAAATATATTAACTGATTAAACTCAATTTTTTGTCAGAAATGCTCATGAATGCCAAATGATAATTTAAAAGATAACTGCCGCTAGTAAATTCAACGTGACCCATCCTCTAAATATATTTAACTTTATTTTAAATTATGAAAACTTATTTCCCAAGTTTATGGAAAAAATTGACTTTATCAAACACGGATTAACATTTTAAATAAAAAATCAATCGGCGGCAGTTTTTCATTTACTAAATACGTAACAAGATATTATTTAGAATTTCATCGAATATATTTTCATTAACATAAATTCGATCTCAGTAATTTCTTTAAGTAATGTGCCATATTTAATTAAGTTTCATAATCCCGATTTAAAAATGCTCTTTTCTAATTAGTAGTTTCCAAAAAAATATCGAATCTCATTTTTAATGACTGACTTTTAAAAAATCCGCGCTTCATTTAAATAATTAAGAGCATTTTTTTTTGAATATATTTTATTTTAATTGCATTGTTGAAAATATTATTTGTTACAAAAACGTATATATTTATAAGTTACGTTATGAATGATTGTTAAAAAGTTATTGACTTTTCTGGTTATAATCAATTTATATAAGCTTTTAATTAATTCTAAAAAAATGTGAGTGTACATGTAAATATAATTATTATAGGAAACCTTAATACAATATGTGAGGTATTAATTATAATTTTATAACTGTTGACAGTTGGAGAATTGAAACCTGAAATCAATTATAATTGAAAATATATCACAACCTCATTATAAACCAAACCAATGATTTGACCAAAGAAAAAATAAATAAATAAACCTGAAATTTTATGTTTTTTTTACTGTCGACAATATAACCCTTTCCTGCCTTATTTTAAGATCCCCTTTCCTCATTAAAAAAAAAAAACTAAAAAAATGATCCCAAAATATTTGTACACTAAAAGTGAGAACTGAAAAAACATTTCATTATGTAAAGAAAATTCCTAAAAGAGGGTGAACGGAGGACTCCGGTCACAGCGAAAAAGAGGTCATTACACTTTTTGACAATAAGCTACAATATTTTTTTACATGTTTCACGTCTCAATATAGATGAAGAAGAATATGGAAGTTTGGGCATTTACCGGGCCTACGATCTGCCATAGGCTAGTTTAAGTGATCATATGTAGCATTCAACAATTCTACCCATGATTAACAACTACACTACTCAAATTTTTGGATCTTCTAGATATATGTATTTATCAATCTCGTAACACAGTACGTGTGAGTTCACAACAGCCATCTTTGTTGGAATGAGGAAAGCTTTTATTGAACAGAGACTCTTTTTATTTATTTTCCAGGTCCGAATCCTGGATTATATTCACATACTTGAAAACCCACCTGAAAACAAGATTTTCACATTTTAGACTTTCATATTTAAAAATGAAAAAAAAATAACTGAAAATAAGTGGAGAAACCGAGATTTGTGATCAAGGATTTGGACACACCAAAAATGTTGTGAAAGGATAGTTTGTCTTCAAGTCAGGTAGATACACAATAGGCTTTAATTTTACTACAGATAAATTTTATTTTTTATTTATTTATGTATACTTCATGAACAGAAAACAGATAAGTACAATACATTGTCTGGCTTACTGCTTAAAAGCAATGTCTTCCAACCAACCAAAAACAGACAGTGATATCGATCAAAACGTTTGATACCATATATTGCAATCAGAGAGAAGATAGTACTTGAACATTAAAAAAAACATAAATTACCAATTGATGATAATAAGGAAAGCAAAGGAAAAAGGGAGTTTAGGGAAGGTGGTACAGGTAAATACTAAAGGAGGAGGTTTGATAGACAGTTTGGATTCTTATGATAAATAGTAATGTCTCAGACGTTTCTTATAAGTTATTAGAAAAGTTTCATTTATTACATTTATTTTTTCATTGGCGTTGAATGGGTCAGAGGAACAACGTATTCTGGACAGTCCGTCTCTGTTATGGTGTACCGTACACTTAACTACAGTATACGACACCACACAGTTACAGTGGAGGGGAATACATGTAATACAGTTAGGGGAGAACATGTTCCATTAGGATCCGTTCTGTTGGAAATATTGGTCATTACCTTTGCCGCTGCCCGGAATCGGACATTTCGCTTACAATAATTTTTATTTAATTTATTGATTGGCATTAACTTTGTGGAATAAGATGAAAATTTAAACACTAAAAAAACGCTTACTTATGACCACTTTTTAAGTTTCTAAATGTAAACACGTCTAGTTTCAAGAGCTATAGATGTTCTCATCAACAGTTTGTATTTTCACATGTTGATGAGAACATCATTAGTTCTCGAAACTAGTCTTGTTTATATTGATAAACTCAAAAAATGCTCCCACACATACAAGTGTTGTTTTGTACAAAAAACAAGTAAAAATAACACTTGTTATTTTGTACAAAAAAATTACAAAATTGCAAAATCTAGTAATATTAATTGTCTAATTTTTTTTGAACATTATTTTTTTTTTCAATTGAATTCAATTTATGTATTGATTTGGCGTTTAATTTTTTGAACTCCATTGCAATTTATGTATTATGAAGCGGTGTGATGGATGGTTAGTTTTTTTTTAAATTTACGATATTTTGAATATAAAGCCCTCAAATGCACGTTACTTATTACATTTTGGTGGGGTCATATTTAAATTTAATCTAATTTCCCCCATTATGCTAAACGTAATTTATGTACTGCAACCAAAATATTTTTATGCCTAAAACATCCCTTTATATTCGAGTTTTCACGATGAATAATTGACGTCATCAGTCAGGATGAAAATATATCAAAAAGGAAGAAAAAATGAGTTTTTATATCAGTGATTCATGTTCCCTAATTCATCCAACTCCCCTTTATAAACCAATCTAAGTCTTGACGTCAGTAGCTGAATACTCGCTCAATCTTTTTCCTATTTCGGCATTTTCCTCCACCCTCTAGAAATGCTCTAAAACAATATTAAATTAGCTATGTGCCCTTTACCTACACCATAAGGCTATTTGTTTTATTGCCTACCCTTCACATAATCTGAAATAAATCCCATCGGATGGGAGTTATGGGGGTTAAAAGGGCTGTCCAATGTTTTAGAGTAATATGCCATCAAAAATCTTGTTCCCATTATTGATTGTGCGTCATTGAAACGGAAGTAACATTCTACACCGGGAGACATCAAAATAAAGTGTCTTGTATGGATTTAGTTCAGATACTGAAATGGATTCATCCCCAAGTTGATAAAAAAAAATTAATTAAAATATTATTTTAACGCTTTCTACAATAATATTAATAGTTCAGATTTCAAACCTGAAACATAATACCGACTACAAAACGTTCACATAAAAACGATCCATTATTAAAATAGTTGAATTAAATCGTTAATAATATATGAAATTAAAAAAATTAACATACTTCAAAGGGAATTCTTCTTTATTAACTCCTAACTGGATCCAACGGTGCATAGGGCACTGCATCGAATCAATGCAGTGTTATATTGTTCGTTTTTGTGTGAAGGAAACATGTTTAGTCCTGGTATTATTGTACCAGTCCAGAGAGATGTTAAAAAAAAATGATGATAAAAATGACCTGAATTATGACCCCCCTAGGGCTTGAATCTGGATATCTAGCATGGACGCCAATGCGCTTACTACTGAACCATTGAGGCGGAAGTAAACAGTATGTAGCAATATATTTTAAATAAAAAAAATAATATTTTGTTTTATTTTACATATTTAGATCTAAAACAAAATGGGAAATCGAACCGACTATCTTTATATCCAAAGTAAGTAATCCCACTCACTCAACCAATCATGTGTACAATATGTAATTAAAAACAATTTTTTGAAAATCAAGTTCTCTTAAATAAAATTATAACACCATTTAGGTGAGAGTCCAAGTGGAAACTTTATTCGACAACAAGACGACGCTCAAGAAGCAAATAAAATCACTTCAACACTGAATCAACTGGCTAAATGGCAAACCACCCTTTATCACAGGGCTGTACTTAAACCTACCCCTGTAAAAATCAATTTTCAGTGCTGCGAAAAAGTTTCATTTTTTCCTGATTTCACAAAATTAAATACAACGAACATATTGAAAAGTCTCAAAAGCATATTTTTGGTTATTTACATATTTTTATTATTTACAAGAATACTTCAATTTCATACTATTTCTGTAAGCCTAAGCGGCTTATTATTAGAAATAGGTATCAAATTGTGGTAGAGTGGGTTCGAACCGAGAAACTGACTCAAGAGTCCACGACACTAACCACGGGAACACAATCCGACACATTATTATTCTAAATCGGCTATTTATCGAAATGGTGCAAAGAGCACTGATCAGATAATCCATCGTTGTATTAGTGGTAAATTATGAACGTAGAGGTAATAAACTGTAATATACTGTAAGTTCTGACTATGAACTATAAAGCTGGGGTTAAAAATGTTTAAATTTATACTGCTAACAATGAAATGAAAGGCTTCATAAGTAGAAATTTAAATGCTTATTATTTTACTACGAAAACTCACATTCATTTTAATAATTATTCAAAATAATAAATGATTAGTAAATGAAAACTTGGTATGATCGTCGGGTATGTATGAGGAGATGGATGAAGGTAGAAGAGGCGAAAAATAAAAAGACAGAGTGGTGTGGCGTTCTATTCTTTCTGTCCACCCCTACGGGAAAGCAGCGTGATGGTTAATTATAGTAAATATTTTTTTAAAAACCTTTTGTTTCGAACTCGTTATTTTTTCTACCGCGTAATTGTGTCACTCTCTGACGTCAGATTCCAGTTAATCGCATTTACTGAATTGTATTTTTTTTTCATACCCTCAAATTATTATCGTCATTGTAATTGCGGATTATTTTTCAGTCTGTGTTTCATTGCCCACCTGTGAGCATAGCCCGTTGTGTATCTTTTTATTGAGTACCGTAAATCTTATTGTTGTACTTTTTTTCAATATTATCTTCTTATAAACAAGATAATATTGAAAAAACAAAATAATCGGACAGTCAGCTTGCATTCCGTGAACCTTTCCTCGTCCAAAATAACGTCTGGTAATGTGAAAAATTATAAATGCGTAGTATATTACTTGTACCAATACTCCCTGAAATAATACGTTATTTTTCATGATGCCATTTAAACATGGCTTACTACGTAGGTACTCACTCGTATATATACAAACACGGTCCACAATGTATTATAGTGTGTACTGTTTTTCAAAATTTAAAATCAAATACATAAGTGGTTTATTTTTAAAAAAAAATCTGTAGTTCGTGAGTGATATAGTGATCAGGATAACATATAGTTGAAGCTGATGATGGGACTTTCAGATATTTTTTGGTGAGTTAAATTTCTTAATCTTTGCTACACACTCTTTGTTCACACTTATTTTACCTCTGTTTTTTGTTTTTTTTTAGTATTTTTTTTAAATAATTTAATTAGTTAAAGTATGAATAATTAAAAAATATTTATGACATAGAGGTAAAATATCTGTGAACAGAGGTACTCGAGTTTTTTTATTATTATTAGAGAGTGTAGTTTTATTGTTCCTCGTGAATTCAGTGAAGTGAATTCACTTTTTAAAAAGGAAATATTTTTTTACATAATTTATTTGAGCGACAAACATTACTTTGGTCATATATTTTACGTTTTAATGATAGTGCTTAGTGTCTAGTAATTAAATCTGTTTTAATTTGTAACAAATCACGCATACATTTTTTTTTATATACTCATCTTTAAAAAAAATGATGATGTTAGGAAATGATAATTTAAAAAATCTGGATATTTAAATCGCCTTTTCTATTCTATTATTATTATTTTATATTCTTATACTTTATATTACACAGTTTATTTTGTAAATTGACGCATATTCTATTTTGTAAAAAATAAAAAAAACGGAAAAATAAGTTATTTTATAGATGTGATTGTCACTAACATGTATAATAAAATAAATAAATATGTGTTGGATATACATACCTACAAACTTTAACGAAAATTGACAGTGCTTGATTTTTTAGTATTATTTAAATACACGTGATAAATCCGATTTTATATTACATATTTTAAAATTATTTAATAATATTTTTCCAATATTAAAATGCATCTTATAGAATAAGAAAAAAATAAAATTATAAAAACGAGTAACTATGAAAATGATCTTTCAGAAACTTTCAGTTTATTTCGGCCCTGACGCATGCCCTTATAGGCTCCTTTAATCGCCCATTTACAATGCGTAAAACACACCACCCTCTCCTCTTCTTTCAGTTCGAAATCAACCACCACCAACCCCCTTCCTCCCCTCCCGCACCATAACCTGTAAGCTTCCCCCACCCCTGTATCCGAGTTACAAAAAAACATTGAGAATAATGATAATATACAGCCCAATATTTATTCGCTACCAATCATAAGAGACAGGGTTGGCTAATCCACAGCAAATTAGTTACAGTTTCTCGAATGTATTTTGCTAACAGATTAAGGGATGGATTTGTGCATATTCATCTCTGAAGATGACAAGGTGCTTTCGAAACCGGTTGGAAAAAACATTAAGAATAAAGTGATTTTATTTAAAAATTTTTTTTTACTTAAACAGTATGTTTGCTGCTTTGGGAATGACAAATATTATAATAAATAAGATAGCAAATGAATATATATTTATATATATATATATATATATATATATATACATATATATATATATATGTATATATATATATATATATATATATATATATATATATATATATTTATATATATATATATATATATATATATATATATATATATATATATATATATATATATATATATATATATATATATATATATATATATATATATATATATATATATATATATATATATATATATATATATATATATATATATATATATATATATATATATATATATATATATATATATATATAATTATAATTTGAGACATATAAGAGTTCAATCATATCTAGATTCGTTATTTTGAAAAAAAAAATTACGATCTGTCATCCATCCTATGATAGGTCGAAAGCCTTGTTAATACCCGGATATTTTTATTCTTCTTCAGCTATGTTTAGATACAATTGATTTTCATTAATGATAAAAAACTATGTGATAAAATATAAATAGGATTTTATTCTATATTATTGTACTTTGAAAATAAAACAATCAATATTTATGTTTCTTTGACTCGAGTAGTTAAAAGAGGTATAGTAGGCATAAAAATAGACTTAAAAATTAGTAATTATTTTCTGGTTCAATAATAATAATTGATCTTAATAATTTTTTGTCTTTGTTTTGAGTGACAATGAAACTATTTGATACGTATCGAAAACCTGTATTCGATACAGTACACGTTCTAAGTATCATACTCAAAGAATATTAGTTATTGATTCTGCATTTACTTTGTGAAATGAAATGTTCATTATTAAAAAAAATACATTAAAATAAATTAAAAAAGTTTTATTACATGTCGATGAAAACAACTGCGGTAGAAAATTCAAAAAATTGTTTCATTAAAAAAAATAAACTCATAGAAGCTATTTTATTTATTGTTTCGGCATTTACTTTGTGGTAAGAACCTTACCTCTCTCCTTATTTATAGAACACATAATTATTTATTTTGTTTTAGTTTATATTTATATTAGACCTGAAGATGCTAGCATAGCTCCTGAAACTAGTCGTCACAATAAAAGAAACTCAATTGGTAAAAAACAAGTGTTTTTCTATTACAATTTCTATGAAGGTGCATGAAATTAAGCCTTTGAAACTCGACGTCGAAACGTGTACAAATGAAAAACGTCCCTTAGAGCTCTTCCCATTCAGAAACACCGCCCGTCATGTGTACAAAGCCATTTAACGAAAAGTGACACTCGCTTGGCCCCACCGGCCGCTTGATAACCCCTGCTACCCAAGAAAGAAAGCACGAGAAAAATCACCCCAATTTCCTTTTAGCCTATAGAATTGAGCATCTCTACTCTCTCTGTCTCCAGCGCGCCGCATCTCCCGTCCCGCTCGCGCTGATGATGGAATTGTTATCAAAACCATCTTTAATTTGGAAGTAACCTAAACACAACATGTCTGGCTGACGTATGGGTGCTAGGTAGGCTTGTTATGTCAGACGGCGTCTGCGGAAAGACGCGAGGAAAGGTGGGGACGCCCTTTCTACACGGAACAGCTCGACCTACTGGCGGAAAATCACTTTTCGGGTTAAATGGTTTCATTGTGTGAACGCGTATCGGATACATTTTGCTTTCCATTCAATTACATTGTACTAAAAAATACATTACTGCAGTGGGTGATCTTATTTTTATATTTTGATATATCTTTTGGTATTTATAGGGCTTATGATCTGTCGGAGACTGGACACACGTGTAGCTTGACAACCATACTACTGATTTTTTTGGAACTCATACATATATACAGGGCTTTTTTCCATGTAACGCGGCGGAACGGCATTCAAGCACTGTTTTTCATGGTATTTTTGTTTTAATTTTCAAAATCAATTAAAGGAAAAAATATTTGCGCTTATCGTAATCACGTAATCACAATCTTTATTTACAGAATTCATCAAAATGATAAATTATGGTATTGTAATTAATATTTTAATGATATTTGAATATACAATATTTAAAAAAAAATCTTGACATGAAAGCCCTGCATATATCACATAACTCTCACGTCGCTTCATGTATATGTTCGTGGCAGAATCTATGGTTGATTTGAGTAAATCTACTCTTTTATTTAAATGTTTGCAAGATGCATGAAAATCCTCAGATTTGTGAACAAGGATTTCGACAAACCCAGAATTTTGTGGATATTTTTTGTGGAGTTTCTTTAAAAATATTTTGATCAATTAAATTTTATTGACACAGTACATATGAGTTCACAACAGCCATCTACTATGTTGGATTGAGGAAAGCTTTTATTTAGCAGAGACCCTTTTATGTGCAAGATCTGAACCCCGGATTTTTTCTACATACTGGGATACGACCATTTATTATTATATTATTTTTTGACATCTCATCAAAGATGAAGAAGAATATGGAAGTCTGGGCATTTAAGGCTGGTTTAAGTAATCACTTTACACACGTGTAACATTCACCAATTCTACCCATTATTGACACCCACAATACTCAAATTTTTGGAAGTTCTATATACATGAACCAATTAAGAAACCTTGTTATTGAATCACTAGAACTTCACTAAAGACATCTATTGATGAGATGTTAAGAAGCTTTTTACTAAGCAGAAACTCTTATATTAGTATGTGAGGTCCGAATCCTGAATTATAATCACACACATGAGAAACGCCATAAAATACCATTTTGTGAACAAGTATTTGGACACACTCAATGGTTTTCAAAAGTTTTATTGTAATTATGTTATTAAAATATTTGTTTGATGTATCCCTTATATTTATTTTTATATAAAATATTGCATAGAAATAAGTGTTAAATATTGGGACTGTGAGAACTGAGCTTTATTTATCTAATAATATTCGCATTAAATACATACCAAGAAAATAGGATAATTGAAATGAGAAAATGTGCGATTCATGTTAATTTCCGTTAAATGAACGTTTCTTTTGAAAAATCAACCCCATTTCTATAAGTGAGAAAATCGAGATTCATTGTTGTCTTTCCTTTTGCAAAGTATTTTCCTAAATAGATTTTTTTCGGAATGCTTCCGTTTTACAATTTGAATTATCACAATCATATTTTGTTTCAATCATAATATTTTTGAAACGTTTTTTTATTTATTCAAATAAATATTGTATCATGTATTAAAATACCCTACTTTAATACAAATTTCAACACTGAAAACAAAATTTAATTCCATTCGTTTTACTACCTTTATGTTTAAAAAAAAATATTGGTATTTTATCGGTTTAGCATAAATTAAAAAAAATCAAAGGAATGATTACAATGAATCATCTCAATTATTTTTTTTTAAAAGTACGCTAGATCATAAGTTTATTTAATGAAATTGTTAAATTATTCTTCAAAATGTCACGTATTTCAAAATATTGATCGTCAAGAAATATTTTTTAAAAATTAAAATATGATACTTGAATATTTAAAGTGAACCAGGCTGATAAGTAAAATGTTTTTTTAAAAACAAATTATACGATTTCTATTTTGTATTTTAAAAAAATAAAAAAATAAAATTTGAAATAGAAATCATAAAAAGGACTGTTAAAGTATTTTTAAAGAAAATCTAATAAGTCGACTTATACTGATAAATATGAGAGTATGAAACTTCGAATTTAAAAATATGTAGCAAGTTATGAGAAACCTGAATGATATAAATTTAAAATTGTATTGTATATATAATATATATATATATATATATATATATATATATATATATATATATATATATATATATATATATATATATATATATATATATATATATATATATATATATATATATATATATATATATATACATATATATATATATATATATACATATATATATATTTATATATTTATATATATATATATATATATATATATATATATATATATATATATATATATATATATATATATATATATATATATATATATATATATTATTATATATATATATATATATATATATATATATATATATATATATATATATATATATATATATATATATATATATATATATATATATATATATATATATATATATATATATATATAGGTATATATTTAGCAGAAACTCTTTCATTTGTATAAAAAAATTAAAATATCCTTTAATTTTATGTTTAAGCTTATAATTTAAGCACTTAATTTATTTACAACATTTTGACTGTAAATGCTCAGACTTCTATATTCTTCTTCACTTATGTTGAGATGTCAAAAATTATAATAAAAAACTTCTTATTGGAGATAATCTAGATTTGTGAACAAGTATTTGGACACACTCAAAATGCTGTAAATTATAATACTACAAGAAATAAACAGAAAATTTCAAAACACTCCGGGCACAATTGTTATTCGTTACATTGTTTGCCAATTTAATGAGTTTTCTTCCCACAGCCGCTATGCTGTCATTTTGATCAAGCGAGTCTCAAAATATTTTTTTCAGAAAGCAATTAAAAAAATAAACAGTTCTTTTAACTGAGCTATTTTTAAGACTCCGCATGAGCGATTAATGTAGGAGTGGATTTAGGGAAATGTAGGAGATATTTCGATTTATAAAAAAGGTATTTCTAGCAACATTCGAACCACCGTATACTCGTACGTACTATCAACATTCACGTCCAGTGATACTCATCTCCTTGAAGGGGCAATGTAATACAATATCTTCTATTTTCAATTCCACCTTTCCAGTAAAACGTCGCAACCAAAGCGTAAATATTATTTCCAGAAATATTTCTAAGCTTTTTCTCTTCAGAACATCGTCCAAAAATTTATTTAATTAAAAATTTTGCTAAAAGCCTTTCCTCAAGCAAATTTAAATTTTACTTATTATATTTCTTATAAATATTGCCATTGTCTCAAAAAGAAAAATTCTCCAGTCGTTCAAATTTTTCCATTTGAACACGACCAAAATTAATTATAACTGGTATTGTTTTCCATAATTCAAAAATAAAATGTACAATACTATTCATACTGTTTTAATGAAATCTATAAAAAAATTAACTGAATTTATTGGTTACAAAACAACATTGAGCATTTAGTTATTACTGAAACATATTTTGATTGTTAAGAGCATTGTTAACTTTGTGGTATGGTAATATAACGCTCTCTTTATCGTCCATTGTTCACTTTTTGTAATACGGTTCAAAACACTTTTATGTGGTTATTACACAATGTGAACGAATTAGATCAATTTGATGAATAACAACTTTTGTAAATCGTACATAATTTTTTTATTTGATCAGATTTGTAGTGGAGAAATGGAGAATTTTTTACGATTTAATTTTGTTTGCAGTGTTAATAATAATAAGAATAAGATAATAAACATGACGATTACATATAAAAATATACATGTTTACAGTGTTCTGTTGGACCTCTCTTCATCTTCTTATAAGCACGGGGTAGATTTATTAGTTCTAGAATTTGTTTTTACCCTTCCAAATACAGTTTTACAGAGTTAAGTTCGCTATCAGTTGCACAAAATTAAATTAACTTCGTTTATTCCACAAGATTCTGTCCGGAACGCAAATGCGGGAATAAATCTTCTTACTTTAATATCCGCAATAATATAATCTAATCTTATTGAAGACAATCATTTATATAATCGTATAATTTCATTTATTTATAAATATTTTTAAATACACTTTAATATTCAAAAATACTAAATAATAATTTTTATATTTATTACAAAATTATTAACATATTCATATGTAGATTTATATTATCCACTGACACTTCGTGATGGAATTGCATTTTTAATTTATTATTAGATTAAAACCAATATTTTTAGCTTTTCCACTTTTTTTTTTTTTTTTTTAAAGTGGAAAAGCTAAAAATATTGGTTTTAATCTAATAATAAATTAAAAATATTCATATGTATAAAGAGAGAAGATTTTTTTTTATATTGTTCATATATATATATATATATATATATATATATATATATATATATATATATATATATATATATATATATATATATATATATATATATATATATATATACAGCGAGCGATATAGACAAACAAATTGCACAATGATGACTAAATGTTATGTATATTTAACGCGTAAGTGTAATGTTATGCACCACTAGGTTGCGGATAAGGGTTTGAAGAAGAAAAAGAAAGAAGGAAAGAGGAGCTTAGTGAAAAGGGGTGTAAAAAGATTCTACTAACTCAATTCCGTAAAAAAAGCATTACAATTTGTTTTCAGCATATTTTCAGGAATATTTTCAAGTAATCACCGGATTCGCTGAAAGCTCCTATAAAGAAAAAAAGCCCCCCAAGTGTGAAGTGAAACTGTCATTAAAGTTCTCCCAAGTGTTTTGTTCTTTAAATTAAAAGGCAGAAAAAATAAATGTGCCAAGTTTGTCGGGTCGGAGGAATTAGCATGCAAATGATGGGCAGGTGAGGAGTGAGGAGCTGCCAAATTAGGAGCCAGAAAGGGGACGAGCACCCCTATCATTTCTCGAAGGGCTCACTTCTGAAGTTTTTAGCTTTAAGCTCTTGAATTTGTCATAGAGACACAGATTTACCTTTAAAAGTCTGTGCTGATTGACTAGCATAACATTTTATTGCCTTTTCATATATATCGAGCATATTTATTTCATCCCTTAAAAACATAATGCTTAAGAGTAAGCCATCGTACTCTTGTAATTTGAATCAGCTATGGAACAAATTTATACAAAAAAAAACTGTTTTCACCGTCATTTCAGTAAGTAATTTTTTTCCTTCATATTTTTTTACTAACGTTTTACTTGGTAAATACCACTTTTTCTTAAAATCTACATATTACGACATGTTTACAACATTTTGAGTGTGTCCAAATACTTGTTTACAAAATCTGGATTATCTCCAATTATAGGAGTTATTTTCATATTATTTTTTGACATCTCATCAAAGATGAAGAAGAATATGGAAGTCTGGGCATTTACGGGGCTTACGACCGTCATAGGCTGGTTTAAGTGATCACTTTACACACGTGTAACATTCACCAATTCTACCCATTATTGACAACCACACTACTCAAATTCTTGGAAGTTCTATATATATGAACCAATTTAGAAACTTTGTTCTTGAATCACTAGAACTTCACTAGAGACAACTATTGGTGAGATGTAAAGAAGCTTTTTTATTAAGCAGAAACTCTTAAATTAGTATGTGAGATCCGAATCCTGGATTATAATCACACATGAGAAACGCCAGAAAATACCATTTTCATTTTTATTATTTAGCTTATAATTTGACCAGATAATTTATTTACAACATTTTGAGTGTGTCCAAATACTAGTTCACAAAATCTGGATTATCTCCAATTATAGGAGTTATTTTCATATTATTTTTTGACATCTCATCAAAGATGAAGAAGATGAATATCACTTAAACCAGCCTATGACGGTCGTAAGCCCCGTAAATGCCCAGACTTCCATATTCTTCTTCATCTTTGATGAGATGTCAAAAAAAAAAAATATTACGACATCTTATTACATATTTGACATCATTTTTAAACACCGCATGTAAAGCCAAGACTAAACTTCTTCACGAATCTGGGTTTTCTCTACTTGGAAGTTTTAAAAAAAAATGATATCTCAACATTTAAAAAAATGAATAGTTTATATAAATCTTGCGATTCGTAAAAGAAAAACAAAAAGAGATTTTGCAAATATACGTAAATTATATTGCCAGTCATGAAATTTATGATAGATGGTTGCAATTGCGTTCACCATGTGGTTTGGTAGCAAACTTCGAAACTAATCACCACTCTTCCAATTTTTATCTTAAAACGTTATATTAAATATTTAAATGAATTATCAGACTTTAAATATTCAAATACATTTTTTATTAAAAAAATATAACCAATGGTGTTGTGCAAAAACCGTGCATAAAATAGTTCTATATTCCCCATTTTACCTCTCTTAAGACATTAATGTAGATAACAGTGCCATTAGTTAGTATAACTTACCTTGTGGGCTTAGGCGTTCTTCGCTAAATAATGTGAGGAATTAACAAGGTGGTAACTTAAGTATTAAAGGAAACTGAGCTTCCGGAGTAAGCTTTTTAAATTAAGCGCTCGCTTAAGTAAGGCCAACTTGTACTTCGCCTTATAAATATGGGTGCTTCGGAGGGAATGCAAGTTCGCGTGAGAATGTAACAGCTGTCGATCGCAGGAGTTTATTTTCTACTTATTATACGAAATAAACAAATTAACAGTCTCGGAGTCGAGGTAAGAAGCGTGAAATTAATGCACTACTGATTTCATAAACTTATTGTCCTAATACTATTTTCTAAGAAATGTTTCATTCTTTAATATGCTGATATATTTATTTTTAACACTACACGTATCTGATGCGTTTTATTATGTTATAGGATGGAGAATTTTGTATAAAAACTTAAAAATAAAAATTCGATTATTTAAAAAGTTTTTATTAAATAAGCTTGTTTGCAGGTTGAATAGTATGGATAAGGAAGGTCAAAATAAATATTACTTCATTTTGAAACAATAAAGTTAATTTAATTTTTTTCTTCTCTAGGTATACAGTTGTATGTTTATTTTAACCCTGATTTTAGTATGGTAAAAAATATTTTATACAAATATTTTAGCATTCAAATCCCACTTTATTACATAATGATATTTCTTCCGTATTTTGATTTTTACATATTTTCATGACAGTTAAAATACACATTGTAATTAACAAATAAAAACTAAGTATTGCATAAAAGCACAAATAAATTAATATCCACAATAAATTCGACTTTGCTTTGACATACAATTCTAATCCAAATCAATGGTTTTCTTCCAATGTTATAAATTAATTATTTTTTTTAAAGGCACGACAGATAGCCATTCAAATACATGTGTAACAAATTACATAAAAATAAACTGAATTTGGTGCAAATATGAAATTTGAAATAATGTTTTGTTCTGTATCTGACACAACAAATAATGGGAGGCTTTTAAATCTGTTCCAAGAAATCAGAATAATTCACTTCAACTCGATTACCAGATTTATTTATTCCGCTTTCCTAAACCCTTAATATTCCATCTTTTAAACCGATTTTACGCCTCCTGCTGGAAAAACAGAAAGGGCTTATCAAATACTTCGTGATATTTAGGAGGCGAGATATCGAGTGGGTTTTTTGATTCGGGGCCGCTGTTTCGAAGACTGGCTTGATATTAGTGGACCGAGTTCCATGTTTAAGGCAGGATGGGTTGGCGCGTTCTTGGAGACGATTGTACCCTTATTAAAGACTTTATCAAACACCTTTCGCTAAAGTTTCCCGTGCTTTTCCCCCATTGTTTTTCTCCACTTTCCGCCAGTTTAAATGTCTAAAGTGTAATTCTCTTATGCATTGCTAATTTCGAGTATCCGTCGGGGGAAATTTTACTAAATTTAATAGCTTATTGTTTCTGATAAGACTTGCCAACTTGCCGGCGGAGACGCTCCTTAGAAAGTTTTTCCTTAGAACTTGGCTTTGTTCATAGCGGAGGAATTAATGTTTTCCAATAAAACTTTTTATTGCTTGCGCATTCAAATATATCGGAAATTGTATTATAATTTCAAGTATCTATTGGTTCTTTGTTCGATTTCAACGAACGGATTTTTAATAAATATTTATACAAGTTGTTGAAATAAAAATATAGTTGAAACAGATTTTCTGATTGAGAAAAATATTATTTGTTTATTTATTTGTTACCTCTGCCTAAATTGTAGTTTATAATACAGTCATGTGATTATACGTATATTTTGAGTTTAAAAAAATATTTTTCAATGTTTGTGAAAAATTAACTAAATTTACTTCAATCCATAGTATAACTCATCGTTTAATAACATTAAAATTGTTTTGAATAAATCTTTGAATTTAATTTTAAAAAAGGATTTTTAAAATAAATGTGTTTTTAAATATAATATCATCATTAAAATTTTTGTTACTCATTTACATATAAATTCTATTGTATAAATGTTTGAATTTAATTTATGAAAATAGTTTTAAAATACATATATATTTGATAGTTCTGATAGTTCAAATATCATGATTATAAATTGATTTGACAGTTATTTGTTTGGTCATCTACTTTTGATCAATTTTTACTAAGAAAAAAATAATATTTGTAAACATTTAAATCGAACACCGTTTAATGATGTTGAATGCATCGGAAGATATGTCACCATAGATTTTTATGAAAAATAAATAATGTATTTACCCTGCGGGGAAACGGCGTGATGGTAGTAGTAGTAGTAGTAGTAGTATTTACCGAGTAAAAGATTAAATAAAAATATATACCATAATTCTGACCGTATTTAACTTGATATGTGAAACTGCTGATTTCATTCAGATAAATTAATTAATTAATTTAACGAATATCATTCGTTTGATAATGCCCTAACAAGGCGAAAAAATTGTCACAATATGATTTTTTATGTGTTATTGTTAATAAAATACAACTAAGTAGACTCAAAAAATATGTATTTGATTTAAAATTAATAAATAAATTAATTGAAACAAAAACAAAAAAGTTTTTTGTGTATATATTTTGATAGGAATTCGTGTTGCACAAACTCATTTTTCCCACCCTGAAAAGTGGCACATTTCCTAAGAACACTTCACTGCGAAGAGATGCTTTGATTTATTGTCACTTTCCATGATTAGACGAATTATGCAAGGAATCATAAAACGAATCTCATACAATGTCCATAGAGCGTGTTATTCCCTGGCGGAACACGCGTCGCTGGGGGGAGAAAAAAGTTAAATAACCCCGTGGCGATCCAATTTAGAGATAACATTGAAAAATGAAAAGTTTCTCATACATGCAATATCAATATTGTATGGAGGTGCGTGGCGAGGAGCACCCACTCTCTCACTCTTCTTAGGGCCCCACAAGGGCGGATCGTGACGCACTGATTCCTTTATAAGAACAGCTATACACACATATTTTGTCCACCTCCGTAATATAATGGTCAGCACGCTCGGCTACTGTTCTAGAGGTTCCAGGTTCGATTCCCAGGGGGTCATAAAAATAAAAGTGATTTATTCACGCCAACATTTATTCGATATTACCCTGGACTGGTAACTAAAGCGGAGGGCTGATCACCTTTCCTTCATGTATTAACGATCGAGATAACACTGCGTTTATTTGATGCAGTGCTCTATGCAGCACTGGGGTGCGGATAATGGTTTTAATGAATACATGCATATACAAGTTTATGTATATTTTATATAATTATGTACTGCTTGCTGCGAAAAATTAAATAAAATGTTAAATTTTAGTAAGTTAGAACGATGAATGCTACATGTGATCACTTAAACAAGCCTATAATAGGTCGTTACCTTATATTCAATACGCAGATTTCCATAGTCTTCATATTCTTTGTTGAGATATTAATATAAAAATAACTATGATAACTTTATTGAAACAAAAAACAAAATTAATATTTTCCTGATCCGATTATTTACAATATCTTGCGTAAAAGTAACAAATCCAACAAGTAGGTACCCAAAAGGATCTCACGGTTATTTCGTTTTATCATTTTTGTTTTATATTAATTTTCACTGAAAATAAAAAAGATTTTCATTTCAAATAATACAAATTTACTCAATCGACATGAGAAGGACATTTTTTTATAAATCAAAGAAAAATAATCGATAGCTATGATGTTCGTTTTGTATGTTTTCAAATTGAATTTAAAAAAAACTAACACACATTATGTTTACATTTTCTTTGTTCCGTAATTAAATTCTGAAATACGAGAAATTTTAACTATATAATCTACGGTCATATTTATTATTTATTTATTAAATAATCATAAGATTAAATAATATATTTTTTTCAATCGTTTTGGTTTTTAAAAGTATTTTAGATGAATTAACTAACAATTTTACTAGAAATTTGATATATTTCGCGACGTATACTTATTTATTACTTATAAGTTACTTATTGAAAATGACTTTTGACTCAGTAGCGTACGCTACTGAGTCAATTTCGGCGAAAGAAGAAAATGTATTATAAATCGATTTTCCACTTATATCACCCGGACCCTAACGGCGCTAGAGTGCCGTAAGCGCCCTTCCTTTCCCTGTTTGAAAGGAGATTCAAAATCGCTTCTGTTTCCCTTATGAGCGTAATTTTTAGCTCTGGGGTCGCGTGTTGACTCTTCAGACTTTATGGCACTGCGAGTGTGTGAAATGTTGTCAAACGTGGGGATAATATTGTTTGCTTGCCTAGTACTTGCTACAGTCGAAAACCACCCTCACCCCCTTCAGGGATCACTTTTAACAGAGTACGTAATGTAGATATTTTGTTGTTCCATAAATTTATCGGTTTAAATTATAATTTATGAGCTTTTTTTTCAAAAAAGTACGATTGATGAAATCTGAAATTGCACCTGGTATTTCAACACATAAGGCGTCTTAACTATCGAAGATCCGTCAGGATATATGTTCCATATATGTCTTATTGGGAAAAGTAGCCTTACAAGGCATTAAACCCTAAGACCTTACTCGTAAACATAAAATTCAGTAAACGAACGCGAGGGGCCAAACGACTCCGTTAGAGACATAATTAAAAAAAAAAAAAAATTGAGAATATATATACTTTCAATTTATAATTTCAAAAATATTTGCAACAATTTTTTTAACTCCTAACCTTTCAATAGCTGTTTTCTTATCAAAGCAAAATTATCCTTTGTCAATCTTTTTCATTAGAGAAACTGTGTTTTATGCAAAAAAAGAATTTGGTAAATGTTAACTGGTTTTAAACAAAATTAAATTGCAGACCATTGACTATCATTGGGCATCAACTTCTATTGCATTTGTATTTGTAACATTTAAGGTAAAGTATATGCTACTGTTGAAATCCATTAGGATTCAAACTATCAATGTTCAAATCCACTTTATTATAAATGTGTCAACTTGATAAGAAACACCTATCTTATATGAAAGAAGGCAGGGGTTTCGACCTGGAATTTATCTGGCTGAAACGATCACTTTATACACTAGTGTAACGTTTACCATTCTACCCATTATTGAACATCCATATTGCACTATTTTATTAAAACTGTGTGTGTATATATAAATATATATAAATATAAATATATATATATATATATATATATATATATATATATATATATATATATATATATATATATATATATATATATATATATATATATATATATATATATATATATATATATATATATATATATATATATATATATATATATATATATATATATATATATATATATATATATATATATATATATATATATATATATATATATATATATATATATATATATATATATATATAAATACACTGGTCTTGGGTACTTTTTACATGCTGGAGCATTTTACATGTATATTTTTTTTATACATGGAATTTTTAATACATTTGAAAGTATGGTTGGTTGTGGCGCCCTCAGTTGAACATTTAGTAAAGTACTTAGTAAATAATAATTGTATTGTTATAATCTGATTTATTTTTTTAAGCTTTTATAAGACCTTGTTTGCCTTATAGAAAACATTTTCATATAATTTTTGCTACAGATTTTTAAGAGGAGTTCAGTAATTTTTCATATTTCTCGTACAATTAAAACCCAAATTAATTTAATATTTTCTATACTTGTATAATTTTTACGTCGTTTTTATCCAAGTATGTGCGTTTTTCATAACACACAATCCGAGTTTAATATTATGACCATCGTAGGGCTTAAGCGAATAATATAGTACACAAATTCATATTGCACGTAATAAGTAGTACGAAGTTTAAAGAATAAGACTACAGAAACAAGCTAAATAATGATAATAATGAAAAATGTCCTTAATTACGATCTTAGACTAATTAAAATTGCCACCACTAGACGGTCGCCTTAATTTAACTTCTCGAGCCCATTTTACAAGAGAAGAATTTTAGAACTTAATAAATCTACTAAAAGAAAATTAAAGCTTGACTCGTTATTTTCAAATTTTTCATCAAATTTTTCATCAGCCCTTGTGAGCTGTTATGTTATTCAGTATTTAATTGACAATTAGGTTTTTTTTTCAAAAGATATTTTATTATTGCTTTGAAGGAGACGATTTTATTTGGGTAAAAATGAGAATTGGTCGTAGAGGTTACTTTTTTATTTAAAATTATATTTATTTATTTTAAAATAATGACTTAAGTACAGTTTCAAATAAAACCAGATTCAAATAAACTTATAACACAAATTTATGAATTGATTGTGGTTGGTAATAAAAGCAGAGAAAACTTGGTATGATCAAGTTTTTAAAATACTTGAATGTGGTCAGGTCATGAGTCGGAATAATCGGCGTGTGAGTGTGAGAAGATGCACGAATGTGGAAGAAGCGAAGATTGTGTGCAAAGACAGATTGGTATGGCATTATTTTTTCTCTGCCTACCCCTTCGGGAAGCAGCATAAGTTAGTGTTATTCATACAAGTGTTTTAAATTAAAAATAAAGAACTTGATTTTTATCACTCGAGTATTATATTGTTATGACTGGTTGCGGAAGCTACAGATGCTTCTATCTACGGGTTTGAACATAAACTATATATGTATATTCAAACCCGTATGATAAATAAATATTACAGTGAAAAAACACTATTTTTTTTACCCCCCTGGGAATTGAGCCCGGGACCTCCAGAACGGTAGCCGAGCGTACTGACCATTACACTACGGAGGCGGACAAAGATGGCAATGGCATTCAATCATGTCTTGCCAAAAAGTTGATTCCGAAACAAGAAATAACACACAAGTGTTTTATTTTGATGTTTAAATGTATGAAGTAAATTTCCTAACAAAAATAAGTGATGTGTAATTTATGTCAAAATATTTTTTGAGCATGTAATATGGTCTTCTCTCCCTCCCTTAGTACCGAGAGGGATGCGCTCGGATTCTCAGTAGAATTAAAAATGTATTTTATTACCTGATAAGATCCCACCGCCGAGATTATAAATAAATCTTTTAAGTCTTTTGAATAATAATTATTGTCTACCATGCTGCGGGGGAGGCTTTGTTCTTTTTTCTTGGGTAATTATTTGATTTTAATTATTTTCGCAAAAAAAAACCGTAATCACCTTTTTGGGGATCGGAAAAGTTTTGCGTAATTTATTGCCATTAGACTACAATGTCAGCATTTTTGGCCATAAATTAATTTTGCGCATTTTTATTTTCAAATGCAGGTATTTTATTCTTGTTTTATTTTATTTGGGTATTTAACAGTTATATCAAGTAAACCTATATGCGAGTATTAATAAGCAAGCGATTGTACTTACTGTTCTAATTAAAAATTCTACATTTGTAAAAATATTTGAAAGAGGGACAGGGGGAAAGAAAAATGAGAAAGGGGAGGTATAAATAAAAAAAAGTTGTATTAATGTTAATAATAATAAAACCCTTATCCGCACCCCAATGGTGCATAGGGCACTGTGTCTTATAAACGCAGTGTTATCATGATCGTTTTACTTATGAAGGAAAGGTGATCAGCCCTCCGCTTCAGGTACCAGTCCATGGTAATATTGAATAAATATTACAGTGAAAAAATCACTTATATTTATTTTTACCCCCCTTGGGAATCGAACCCGGGACCTCCAGAACGGTAGCCGAGCGTGCTGACCATTACACTACGGAGGCGGACAAAATTAATGTTACGGAGTATTAATGTTACGTTATGTAATTTATTATTTCCAAGCTGTGGTTTATTCTCTTAAATGGAAAATAAATTTAATTAAATGGACACATTTTAATATGTGTTATTTCAAATGCGTAAATTTAAAAAAAAAATCAAACAAAAAGAATACGAAAATAATCCAAATGCTTAGTGACAGCTGTAAAGAAGCACGCTGTCCGCCATTATCATTTAAAAAAAGTATTACGTGTGTTTTTGTCACGTAGAACAGATGGCACTGCCATTGCGTCAAAAACATGTTTTTACCTGACACAAGTGTACATAAAAACATGCGCGTATTCGATCGCAACGTTTTGTTTGTTTAATACTTAAGATTTTAAAGAAACGAAAATTTATGTTTTTGTTTATATTGATTTATAAATTATTGTTTAAGTTTAATTTTTATTATTATTTTACATGCATTAATTTTGTTCCATTAATTTTTCATATTTATTGAAGAATTAAAAGTAATAAAATTTATATCTGAACGAAGATTTTGAGATGGACATATCGTAAGAATACTTTAAAATATAATAAAAAACGATAATTACATTACTTTTATACACGTTTGTAAATGGTTTTAAATAACGATATTCTTTTTTTAAATACCTTAACTGGAAAAAAAAATATTAATTGAATATTGAATTTGCTTCAATTTAATTTTTTTTAGTTGAAAATACATATATTCTCCAGAGTGAAAAATCAGTTGAAAATTTAATTTAACCGCATAACCATGATTAAAACAATAAAATATATTTTTAATTCTACCAGAAATATTCCAGAAAGTATAATCAAATTAGAAAAAAATATATTTCACATTTTTTCACAGAAACCAGAAGCTCGTAAAAAGTGTCGTTTGAAAAAAAATTAAATTAAAGAATATTTAGGATCACCCTATTTCAAGTCTGAAGTTAAACATGCGTGTAATCTAAAGAAAGCACTGGAACCACAAAGTCCTTTAATTACACCCCACCTCTTACTGGGCTCCTGGTAGGTACTTTACTTTTATTCGCTTGTTTTTTGCTATCATTATCTATAATTTAAAATTACCCCTTTAATTTTTGGAGCGCGAAAAAGGGGTAAAAACTAATTTAAAACTTTGTTGAAATTAACGATCTTATTGTTAGGTGTTTTTATGACTCCTCGAGAACTTAAATCAGTTTGCAGGGAATAGCGTAATTCTTTAATACATAAATACAATGTACTTAATACTTTATAACTATGATGTAATTACAAATAAATTTAATCACCAGTTTAAAACTACCATAAGATATAAAATATTTTTTTAATTGTATTTTGGATACATTGGTCACTTCTAATAAATAATCATATACACTAAATCTCTTCCCTCAATTATTGGAAAACGATAACCATTTTACGAATAATCCTTATTGTTTATTGAAAATAATGTTTTACCTTTTTGTCTAACTACGACTTTAAAAACTTAAGTGCTGAAAATATATGTTTTTTTTTCATATTGAAATATTTTTTCTTTTGTTTGCACATAATTTTTATTTTAATATTATAACAATTAGCTTTATATCAAAGTGTATTTTGCGTTTTATTGTATTTTGACGTACAGGTTTATGTGGATTTTTTTGTCTGTTAAAGTTTTCAATATAAAAATATATGTTTCAAATAAATAAAAAATAGAAACAGCTCCTACTCCCTCTTCATCCTTCAACGTTCCAAGGACACAATAAAATTTTTTAGACTGAGTACATATGTAAGCTTCACATACCATAACATGTTTAAAAATGATGCGGAATGCATCGAAACACGTGAAAGAATAAAATTTAGGAAATTGTATTCATTAAGTAAAATTAAAATTAAAAAAGGTTCAAATAAACATAAATTAATAAAATTTAAATATAATAATAACCTAATTATGCCAAGTTTTCTCTGTTTCTATTACGAAACACATTCGCCTCATGAATTTGTTTTACAATTATTTCTTCACTCATTTGGTTCCATATTAATTTTCTTATGCTTTTAATATCGTCATAGTGAATGGTACTCGTACCACGACTTGCACCCAGCCCCCACGAGTCATCACATACATATATTACGTCACTGATGTCTTAATACAATAAGTATAAAACCTTTTATTAATTTCTTTAATTTAATTTTTGTTTGCAAAGCACTATCCGTATGGTAACCGCATTAAAACTCTATTCAATTGCTGCATTTTTATTCTACATAATTAGATCAAATTAAAATTTTCCACTCAACTTAATGGGAAATATTTCATAGACTATTATTTAGTTTCCGACCATCGGATTGCTAACATTATTAACCCTTATAAAGTAAGGGGTTGAAGTATGTGTAATCATTGATTCATTGAGGTGAACCGAGTGCACTGCATTGCTCAGTATTCAGTGATTAAATTAATTAGTCCTGCAAATTGCAAATGATTTTGTTAATACTGCATAGTTGTACCTTGTTTTCACTATATAATTATTTTAAACCAACAATATAATTAATGTGTGCTTGTACTTAATTATGCTAAGTATTTTATTTTATTTTATATACTTAATAATTTATCTATATGATCAATAGTGAAGTAAAAAAAAAAATAGAAATAAAATGGAACATCTAGATTGATTTTGTATAATTTAGTAGTCTTTTGTAAAATGTTTATATTTAAAAAATATTTTTTTTTCTTAAAAAAAACCGCAATATTAAATCATTAACACTCAATTTACAAAATAAATTATTTTATTTTACTTTATTTTACACAAAAAACTATTAACATAGGAACAAAATTAATCCTTTTAATATTTTTTTACAATGTAGTAGTTTTACATTAATGAACATATTTTTTTAACCCTCTAAACTTCTATCATTAGAAGCATGTCTGCAAGTTATCCTACTTTTATACAAGCTTCTAAACATAAAAGCTCAGTGGAAGGGGAGGTATGAAAAATAAATCACTAATACCCAACTTATACATTAATACGTTCTATTGTACCATATTTTATTTTACATGCATCTTATTCTCTTTTTTAACTTTTGCTATGATATTATGTTTTACTCCTTTACTATACATATATTTCTTCTTTGTATGTACCTTATTATCTACTATGTAACATTTACTTATGGTTATTGTTTAACTGTTCTGCAATATTCTTTATTCTAATATGTTTACTAATGTTTATTTTCGTTATTCTATACTTTTTTATACTTTTTCCAGTGGTAATTAAAATGAATATATTTTTCTGCTTTTTCATATAAATTTTAGGTACTGTATAATTTCTACAAATGACATCTGGATTAAGATGTAAATTAAAATAAAAGTTTAAAAAAAATACGTTTAAAAACAATTGATATACGACATAAACAATAAAGTATATTGGTCACTTCTTTTACTTTCAGGTCAGTGGCTAATCCACATAAGTAATATTCAAGTTTAAACGTAGTTAAAATCTTTATCAGTGTAATGAATTTTAATGATTTTTTTTTACCTACAATACAGAGAACGACCCGTTTCTATAATCTGTAATAAGTATATGCATAATATACACAAATCTTTCAGGAATCTATAAAATAATGTGTACATTTTTTAAATATGTAACTACATTTATAAGAATATATCGTCTATTATTATTTTTCTCTGACAGTTGCTCAAAAGAATTTATGTTTTTGTTCATTTGAAGTTTTTTTTTATTTTCAGCACATTCATTTCCAGGACGTGTTTACGTAGTTAGTGCCATAGTACTGTTTTTTTACTGACACGTATTACTAACACTAAAGTACCTGTGACGACCAATGATTGGCCCACAGATCCGCTGACAGTGGAACTACTTTACAATGGCTTTGGATCACTTTGATGTCTTAAACTTGGGCCAAAAAGACAAAACCATAACTTAAAAATAAATCCAGTTTTTTTATTTATTTAAACTTATACTTAATATGTAAACGGAAACTTACCTTAAGAAAAGATGATAGTCAAATTTTATTAAGAATTTCATAAATCTTTAAACATTAGTAATTTATTTATTATGTAAATTATATAAATTAAATTAAGCTACAACATTTTGAATGTGTCCAAATACTTGCTCACAAAATCTGGATTATCTCCAATTACAGGAGTTATTTTCATATTACTTTTTGACATCTCATCAAAGATGAAGAAGAATATGAAAGTCTGGGCATTTACGGGGCTGACGACCATCATAGGCTGGTGTAAGTGGTCGTCAGCCCTGTAAATGCCCAGACTTCCATATTCTTCTTCACCTTTGATGAGAAATCAACAAAAAAAAAATGACATCTCATCAAAGATGAAGAAGAATATGGAAGTCTAGGCATTTACGGGGCTGACGACCGTCATAGGCTGGTTTAAGTGATCACTTTACTCATGTATAACATTCACCAATTCTACCCATTATTGACAACCACACTACTCAAATTCTTGGAAGTTCTATATATGAACCAATTTTGAAACATTATTCTTGAATCACTAGAAGTTCACTACAGACATCTACTGGTGAGATGAAAAGAAGCTTTTTATGCCCAGACTTCCATATTCTTCTTCACCTTTGATGAAATCTCAAAAAAATACATGAAAATAACTCCTGTAATTGGAGATAATCCAGATTTTGTGAACAAGTATTTGGACACACTAAAAATGTTGTAAAAAAATTAAGTTGTTTTTCCTTCGAACTGTGCCCAATAAAACTGTTAGTCGGTTTCTACTTAGATCTTCCGACTACTTTCTTCTACTCTTCCTCCTTCGTGTGAGGCCCTGTCTACAAGTCTCCCCTCGCGGTAATAAAACCCGCTCAACAATGTTGCCAGCAGACAACACAGCGACTGTGGATAGGTCCTTTGATGATCAATGCGATTTCGATTCGCCTGTAAAACAGCTGGGAAACATAATTTTCGAGAGGAAATATGTAATTAAATATATTATTTGTTAATGTTTGCCAAATAAAAGGAACCAAGTATGGGACAGCGACGCTTTAGTAGCCAAAATTTCGCAGCTGTCGATATTTTTAAGTTATCGCTCACTCCTTTCAACAACGTCATATATCAAAAATCGTTAATTTTTAGTTGTGCATGTTTTCAGAATGCCTAGAAAATGTACTATATCCCAGCAAAAGTGGAATATTTTAAACTTAATATTTACCCGTTACAGAGCAGAGAGTGTTGTTTTTGCATTTCGAAGAAAATGTATTGTTTAATATTTTTTTTTAAATAAACTAAATATTTTTCGAATCGAGAAAAAAAAACAGGTTTTACCAAAATAAATCTGTTGCACAGTAAAAAGTTTAATGAGCGACTTGATATTTATTTTTAATACATTGTTTTATATTTTTAATCTTTAATAACAATATCTTGAAAAATCAAGTTTTATTTGTAATATGACGTTGTTGAAAGCAGTGAGCGATATGTGAGATGTTTCAAAATTAATTTTGTTTTTTACATTATTTTTTGATATCTGACACCCGTCATATGCTGGTTTAAAAACATATGACGGTCGTAATCCCTGTAAATGCCCAGACATGCATATTCTTGCTTAGATGTCAAAAAATGTAAAAAATAACTCCTAATTGGAGTTATTCTAGATTTGTGAACAAATATTTGGACACACTCAAAATGTTCTAACATTGTTTTCATTTTGCTAAATGTTCGTGCTGTTCAGACAAAATAAAGCAAAACACATTTCTTCTTCTCTCTTCAAACCCTTATCCACACCCAATGGTGCATAGGGCACTGCATCATATAAACGCTGTGGTATCTTGGTCGTTAACACATGAAGGAAAGGTGATCAGCCCTCCGCCACGGGTACCAGTCTAGGGTAGTATTGAAAAAATATAAGAGTGAAAAATCACTTATTATTTAACTGACCCCCCCTTAGAATCGAGCCCGGGACCTCTAGTAAGGTAGCTGAGCGTGCTGACCATTACACTACTCTGGCGGACAATACATTTAGTTTTAACTAACTATAAAGCCGCTTCCCTGTAAGAGTAGAAAGAGTGAATGGAACGCCACACTACTCTGTCTTTGCAAACATACTTCGCCTCTTCCACATTCACGTCTTGGTTTAGTTACATTATAGATAATTGCTTTCCTCAGAACTTGAATATCGTAAGCACAATCCCCAGAATTAAACCAATATCGCCACAATGCAGTCCTTAATGGGAATAAATTTCCTTGTGAACTAGAATGGCGCAGAGTGGATTTTGGTCTGAGAGGAATTATACAAGTGCTATTATTACACTATGAATATAAAGTTTTGGCCTACGGATAACAGTCAAGGGACATTTAACGGATAACGACTAACGTAAAATGTCACTTTATATATTTTAAAACTCAGGGTTTGTCTAGAAATACTCACGTTTAACGTATTATTAAAACGTTAATTTATATTAAAAAAAAAAAGATATTCAAATGAAAAAATTTAATATATTTCAATGGATATAAAATCTAATAATTTTGTACTCACAATGATTAAGACATGCTTACAGAATTTGTGGAATTTTGAGTGTTGAGAAATAAATATTACATGTAAATAAATATTATATGTAAATTATCAACATTGAATAATTTAATTGCTTTTAAATAATGTGAATAAAAAAATCGCATGTGTTAAACATTTTGTGTAGTTTTAAGTGTGTAAATGGTTCTATGGTGGTGAAGGGTGGTATTGTTTGAATGCTGTGGTAGTGACTGTCCTGACGAAGAGACGGGTACGTCCCGAAACCGGTAGACATAAAAATCTCGGTGAGTGGTTATATACTAATATTGTTACCATTTTAAAAGAAAAGTAAAAATGACTTACCACGAAGGAAATGCTTTAAATATGTATAATATTTAGGAAAAAATTCAATTTTTCGATTGGTCAAAATCTTAAATTTCAAAAAGCCATTCACACGTTACTTTGAAATGTTGACAACATGTTGCATTCAAATACACGTGTGTTTTTATACATATCTGTGATTGGTGTTTTGCTCTATGACATACCTGTCAAATCAAAAATCGTATTTTTTCCAATTCACGTTTTTTTTGCCATAATGACAGCACCATCTGTTAAACATAACAACAAAGCGCGCAATACTGAACATTGCTCATGGCGAACAGCTAAGGCTACTTAGCATTTTACATGTTTTTGGTTGCATTGTTGTTTCAAATATTTTTAATATTTTCTGCGCTTCACAAGCATTGTGAAATTTAATATATTTAAATATGTCCTTTCTGATTTTTTTATTCTTTTCCATTCGATCACACTAAGTCACAGAAATGCGACTTTCCCACTTCAAATAGGCTTTATCATCTTAGTTAATTATCAATATAAATAACTCCAAATTAGTATGAATCTGGAATTTATGCATAAAATTTAAACAAACTTAAAACATTATGAATAAAATAAATCGCTCATTTTATTTCTGTCTCTCTAGTAAAAATATTTATTTTTTAAATATGAAGTCAAATTTAAAATGAAAGTCTGAAGATAGTTGTTTTTTTCAAAACCAACCGCAGGTGAATAATAGTTTTACTATTCACCTGTCGATGAAAACAGTTGTAGTTTTCAAAACTAATAATGTAAAACTAATTTGTAATTAATAATTAATAATAATTTGTAATTAATAATTAATAATAATTTTCAAAACTAATAATGTAAAACTAATTTGTCGTGTGTAATGAAATAAAACCCAATAACTGGTAGTACATATGCCAATGTTTATTTAATAAAAAAAAACAATTTGTAATTCCATAAAGTTAATGCCGAATCAATAAATAATGTAAATATTTTCATTAAAAGGTACTCGTTTACAAATGATAAGCTATAAGACGTGCTGGAGCTTACGATATACCCTTGCTTAAATTATAATAAAGAAAAAATAATAAAATATAAATTCGCATTGTTCAAAGTTTACATCCCTTTTCTTTCCATCCCTCTTGCTGCCAATTTAAGGTGTTACGAACCCAGTTGTACTACCCCCGCGAGTACCATTAGTGGGTCTCCTCTACCTTGCACCCCCTCGCTCAGCCACCCTTGGTATATAACACATGTAAGTAAGGAAGTTCTGCTCTCAAGTGCCAATCCCCTAAACGAGCCTAAACTCTTGATTGATTGGAGGTAAATCCTCGATTTACATAAAACTTTAGGAAAATTCCTTCGATTGATCCTACCTGGCTTAGAGTTTCGGTAACAATCTTGTTAAAGGAACTTAAGCCTATCCGTTTACAGGTGATATTTAGAAATATACAGGTATTACGGTTTCAACAGCGCCATCACAATTACTATTTGAATTTACATTCAGCCATATAAATATTTTTTTATAAAAAAAATTTATTGTGTCATCACATACAGCATTTTTCGTTATAGGTACCTCAACTTGAGATGAAAGATCTATGGTGTTTTTGTTGAAAGAATATGGAAATCTGAGCATCCCAGGGCTTATGACCTAGCATTTGGTTGGCTTAAGTGATTGTTTTATACACTTAGTCACCATTATTCACCTTAATAACAATCATTATGCATTAATTCTTGGAACTTTTATGTTATATATATATATATATATATATATATATATATATATATATATATATATATATATATATATATATATATATATATATATATATATATATATATATATATATATATAAATGGTATTTGAAATAATCTTAGATCCCTTTCACATGTGGGTTGTAATTCAATAGATATGGATGTATGGATGATTGTGGCGCCATCTGTTGAGAAAATCGTGAAATATATAAACATGTTACTCCAGCAGAATGGTGAACGTTACACAAGTGTATAAAGTGATCTTAAGCCAGCCTAATCCCAGGTAGTAAGCCCTGGAAATGTCAGACTTCCATCTTATTTTATATAAAAACGACACCAATATATTGATATATCATCTTGATAAAAGGTGAAAAATCCAGTGTTTGGTAAAATAAATCATAATAAGTTGTTAAATTTTACGTTATAAATAATACAAAAAATGTATAAGGATTTTGCTTCCTGCAAATTCCATTTTTTTAATCTCTTAATTGTTTTAATAGTAATTATAACATAAATGTGGAATTGTTTAATTGGCTTTATAATTATTAAAGTAACTTTTTTTATGTATTTATTGATTTGGCGTTTAATTTGTAGAACTCTATTTTTATTTATGTATTAATTTTAAATCAAACACAGATTTTTTGAGCCTACTAAGTTGTATTTTATTAACAAAAACACATAAAAAATTATATTGTGACAATTGTTTCGCCTTGTTAGGGCATTATCAAACGAATGCCCTAACAAGGCGAAACAATTGACACAATATAATTTTTATGTGTTTTTGTTAATAAAATACAACTTAGTAGGCTCAAAAAATCTGTGTTTGATTTAAAATTAATGCATAAACGTAACTATTTTTGTTAATATAATGTAATGTTTATTATATTATATTGTTAATGTAACTATTTTTTCTTAAATTATTTTTTGAAAGAAAGCTGTGCAATTCCAGAACAAATAAAAAAATATATTTACAAAATTTAACATTATTTTTACTTTATCTATAGAGTTTGCACATCATGATGGAGGTCAAGTGTTCAATTCTCGGGGGGAATGTAAATCTAACGTCCATATCTCATAATAAATTTAAAATAATAATCTATTTTCCTTTTTTCGTACGAAATATTAAATTATGAGTAATACGAAAAAAACTAATTCTGCTCCGGAGATAATATTTCTATCACAAAAATATCTCTTACATTTATAATCGAATAATTCACAAAGCCAACCTTCCCAGTTCTCAAAGGAGCCAGCGATCCGCTAAGATTTGCCACTAATTTATTTAATTTCACAGGTAAATTGGTTTGAGTCTTCACCATTTTATCCAATTACTGTTTGTTTTTCATGTTTTGTTTTGAAAATAGATTTATAAACGAATGAAACGAGAGTTGCCGGTGTAATAATTAAACGTATTCCTACCCCCCTTGGGCCAATGCTTTCCGCTACAATGCTTTTACCTTTGTAAATTGAGAAAAGTTCATTATTTATTTGAAAACGTTTATTTCTTTATAGAAACGAAAGATCAAGATGATCCTACAGGTATGAGAGGTCAAAAACATTAAGAATAAATTAATTTTAAACTTGCATTAAAGAAAAATAACCACCCTCTTATTGTCTGTAATTTCTGATTTTTTTGATACAGGTATTTGAACTAATAACTTTATTTCTGTTTCTTTTGAGTAATTGACTGTTTAAACTAGAAAAAACATGCCAAGCAATAATGTAGAAAATAACTCCTAATTGGAGATAATCCAGATTTGTGAATAAGTATTTGGACACACTCAAAACGCTGTAGAATTAATTGTGACACATGACGGTGAGTGAAAAATATGACATAATAGATTTTAAGAAATAATGGCATGTACTTAGGATTTTTTTTTTCATTTCATTCAAATCCTTATCTGCACTCAAATGGTGCATAGGGCACTGCATCATATAAACGCAGTGTATCTTGATCGTTAATACATAATGGAAAGGTGATCAGCCTTCCACTTCAGGTACCAGTTCAGGGTAATATTGAATAAATATTACAGTGAAAAAATCATCTATATTTTTTAATTACATTTTAAAAAAAATACCTCCCATTAAATACTAACTAATTACCTGTGAGTTTTTCCAAGAAGACTTGAATTTGCTAAGTAGGTACTTGAGCAAATGCAGTAAAAAAAGATCTTTGGCTTAATTAGCAGAAACGTTTGGATCGCGGTAATTCCTTGGCCGTTCGTACTACATTAATTACATCTGCAGTGCCGCACTCCTAGCCTGGGCTAAGGAGAAGGCTCTCCAAGGAGCTTTTTGTCAGATTTTAAAACTTCATGAAATTTTACGTTGCATTTCAAAATAAAATAATTTTTACATCGAAGTCAATCCTGGCACACAGAATAGTAAAATGGATTTTAATTTAAGAAAACACATTCATTTGATACTTTGTTTGTAAAGAATTTTTCGTATTTTTTTTGTCAAAGTGCATGTTTGACAATTAAGTTATAATAAAATATTTATAAGTGATTTTAAAACAAAGTTACATGTTAATTATCAAATAGTGTAGCCTGGAATGCCAAATGGAAAATCTTTTTATAATTGTTAACTTTAGAACATTTTAATTATAAAACGGAAAATCACAAAGTTAGTGCTTAAAATATAAATTAAAGAATCAATTTAACTTATATCATACGTACATTCAAATTATCAACTCACTACAGAAAAAATACACTAATAATGAAACACTTAAACAAATTCTATCAAACATGACTTAAATTTTACGAAATTGTAAAAAAAAACAAGTCATAGGATTGGAAGTGATAATTTTAGAATCATCCGTAGTAAGTCGACTAAGTACAAGATCAAGTTGTTGCAAACGTTTTGATAAAAGGCATAAAGATGAAATCGTTACAAGTGGCTTAAGGAGGAATAAAGAAAATATGCACGTCGTTTAGCGGCCGTTAAACGACTATTTAAATAGGTAGAGAGATAGCGCTCGCAGAGGGGAGGGAGTTTGGATGGAAACTTTTTTTACTCGGCAATTACATTATAAGCTCTTCTTCTATTTATCGGATGGTAAGGCGTATGCAGGTAGAAAATTTACTCAAAAATGGATAAGATGTGATATGATTTTTTCATGGAAATAATGGTGATATTCGTCAATTTTAAAACAAGGAATCGATGTATTGAAAACTGATTGAAAAACGAATTAAATTCTTACAAATGCTTGCTTTGCTCCGTAGCGTATAAAATAATAATAAGATCTAATGATCTTATTTTTATTTTATTAAAACTAGCATAATTAATAATCATGGAGATAAAAGAGATGTCAAATAAATTCAAAGCAAGCAATCGATTTATCAAAATGATTCTAATTTCTTACAATTTTTTAGAGTAATAAAGACTGGCAATATTTTTTCATGGAAATAAAAGTGATGTTTATGCAGTACAAAACTGTCAATCGTTGTATTGAAAACTGATTTTCAGTTTTTCATTTTTATTTTCGAGAGCAATAAGTATACTAACTTTTATATTCTAGAGTAAAAAAATCTGTGAAATGTAAAGTTTACGCTTAATTAATTTTTTTCACGTCCGCCTTAATTTATTTTTCTTGTCAGGTGAGTAGTCGAAATGATCGGCGGGTATGTACGAGGAGATGCATTAAAAACGGACGTGGTGAAGAATTTTTCCGAAGGCAGGGTGGTTTGGGGTTCTATTCTCTATGCCTACCTCTGCTACGAAGCGGCGTGATGGTTCATTAGTTACCCTAAATTACTTTTATCTCTTTATTTCTTGTCATTACTTTTTATTACTACTATTTATCTTTTAACTTATTATTATTATGCGAAAGGCAAACAATATTATTGTATTAAGTCTACGTTCGATAATGTTAACTAAATCAGTAAAAGTGTCGTATCGAAATGGAAGATAAATAAATACAGCAACCCACGCACAAATGCGCTTTTAACGTCGACCAAGGAAGGGTAAAATGTATTTGTATATTTTAAATGACTTCTTCGGATAATTCTTCAACCTGACTCCACCCGCCCTAGCCTGGAACATGACTTGGGCGGAATCTGCTTGAAAAATATACCAAGATACACTTAATGGCAGGAATTTTATTTAAATCCAAAAGATCTGAAGCCAGGGACGGGACGGTTCGTAAAAATTAAACCACACAAATATTTTTGTCCTCACTGCAAACACGTCTATTGATTTTTTTTCTGGCTGGTTAAGGTTATATCTTTTTAATTTAATGTAATTAATTAAGTCAAATTATCAAATATATAATGAAATAGAAGTACGCAATACGCTACCAAATTTATAAAGTGATTATAAACAATTTCTAAGTCACACGAGCTAGTATGATTACGAACATGCGACCCGAAATGCCTAAGCTATTATTGTTATTTTCATTAATTTACTAACTAAAGTGAATATACAGTTATTTTACCTGCAGTTGTTATGTTGGCTAACTAAATATAAATCAGAGGTAAAATAAATATGTATAAAGTAAAATAAATATGAACATAAATAAAATAAAATAAAATAAATATTTATATTAATAAATCAGAGGTAAAATAAATATAAACGGACAGTAATTCACGTCCATTTTTTATATATACCAGTTAAATCCTTCACACTGATTTTAAAACAATACAAATAAACAGTTTCAATATATATATATATATATATATATATATATATATATATATATATATATATATATATATATATATATATATATATATATATAAATATACATATATATATATATATATATATATATATATATATATATATATATATATATATATATATATATATATATATATATATATATAATATATATATATATATACTTAAATATGGTATAATATTTATATTATTCAATAAAAAAAATAACGTTTATATTTTTAATTTAACTAATTATTTACCCCGTTAACATAACTTTATAATAATGATTCAACTTCAATTTCAAACCCCTTATCCACTCCCCAATGTTCCCAAACAACTTTATCGTCAACTCATGAAGGAAAAGTGATCAGCCCTCCGCTTCAAGTACCAGTCCAGGGTAATATGGAATAAATATTAAGTGAAAAAATCACTTATATTTATTTGACCCCCACTGGCAATCGAACCCGGGACCACCAAAACGGCAGGCGAGCGTGCTAACCATTACTCAACGGGGGCGGATACATTATAATAATGGGGACTAATTTTTTTTTTAAAAGATATATCAAAACAATTAACTTTTTCAAATACATATTTTTTTTCTATAACTACTTGATTCGTTTTTTTTTATTACACGATTATTATTATTAAAACTTTTTCGAACAGCCAATGGAACGGCCATAGAACAGTTATAAAACAAGCTAAAGAGAGTTAAAAACTTTCCATGGAAGTCTTATCTCACTTAACGTTTCCGGGTCTTTACGTTGTGAGAATTCGTGTATTTCCCTTACTAAATCTTTTATTTCCTCCCACCCTTACATCCCCCTCTCTTACTCTCATCTTCTCTCTGTTTCGAAATATTTCATTGTTTTAATCGAATGACATCAATTTTGATGACATTCAATGTTTGATACCATTAAAAAAGGTTATGAATGATTTCATCAATTATTTTTATAAAGTCATACATACTACATGTAACAAAGGGGAAGGTTTTTTCATTTGATGAAAAATAAATATTTTTTTAAGACTTTTGGGTAATTTGTTTACGTTCGTATTCTTAGATTATCATTTAATTTATTTATTGAAAAATAAATATTACATTCGTACATAACATCCTTAAATAAGATTTATATTATCAGATTAAAGTTTTGTTGTGACGTTTCTTGGAGAAGAGAAGAAAAAACCTGCATTTTATATAATAAATTAACAACTTTATTTAAAAATTTTTTGACTTTATGTATTTTGAAAATTGTGACCAGATTTCGTCGTTACCGACATCACTAGTCTGATGATCGGTAACGAAAAAACCTGGTCACTGGTCAAATAAAATAAATGCAGAAAAAAGTACATAGTTTTTTTTCTTTCTTTTTAAATAAAAAAATGCCATTTCACCAGCGAACTAGTTTTGGTCAATAATCAAAGACATAATTACCCCTCGGTTCGTTTTCGATTATTTAATCACAAAAATAATCTTAATGCCTTGAGTTTATTTGATTTTCTTGTTTTTTTTTTATTCTGTGTGGACCGTATGTTGACTAATATTTGTTACGGGTAATAACAAAACAGTCCATACATGAATCATAACATTTAAAAATATTATGAAAGTATAGTAGGAACCTAACAAACGAAAAACAGGGATATTTTTAATTTGTTTTTATAAATCTTTTTTTTATGTTTTTTTTTCATTTTATACTTTTGTTTACATAAAATAGGGTTTTAACAGAATTGTAATTTCATCCTTGAAATATGTACATAATAATATAAATTATCTCATTAAATGTTACGGAAATTCATTGAAATCCACCTTTAATATTGTGCGAACCACAGTTAGCGGACCACTGACTCGGGCCCTTCTCTGTGTACCTAATCTGTCTAAATACGCCTACCCTGGCTAGCCCATAAATCTGAGTAGAACGTTTTGTTTAAGTGGAGAATGTCATATTATATGGTAGCCCGGCAGATTAAGGTATTAATCCCGGGGGACGCCCGCATGGCCAACTTGCTCGAGAGATATGACACCCGGGATAGCCGGGATTAAAAGGGCTGCGCCAGGACTGGACTCGGAGCGATTCATATTTGTTAGATGTTGAAAATGTCTTCTTGTGTTATCATGGCGAGTATTGTCCTCATCAATGTTTAATAAATATATAGATCAATCAGAACCTTAAACCTGGCGCTGTCAAAAGTCTGCGTAATCGGAGGGCATGTATGACTAGATGTATGGATGTGAAGGAGGCGAGGAGAGTATGTCAGGACAGAAGAGTGTGGCGTTCCGTCCTCTCTGCCTACCCCTGCGGGGAAACGGCTTGATGGTAGTAGTAGAAGTAGTAGTAGTATATAAAGTTCAACATCATCAACAATTAATCTCGGCATAATTCATAAGGGAAAATTCGCAGAATTCAAACTCATAATGCGGACAACCGCGCAAGAGGTCAATCCCGCCTTCGCAGGATTTTTTTTATTAATTATTTATTATTGGATTTGACATTTTTTTTAAATATTCATTCATTCATTCTTTTTTAAACTCTCGCCTTTCAATAACCTTTTTCGTAGAAAAACTTATTTTTCATCATCAAAACGGTGTTTAAATAAAAAATTGTCTCTTCCTTTATATAGACCCCTCTTATGCATAGTTGTGAAGAACTATAATTGGAACTCATGATTTTATTTTTTGTATTCTGTATGTATCATATATTGTAACTGTTGTTCTTCCTTCCAATAAAATAAAATAAAATAAAATATTCCATTACATCAGATATTTCCTAGGTATAAAGAAAATTAAGTTACGATTTGTCATATATTGGGCCCTAAGCGAGAATGTCGTAATCAAATAAATAAAGTGTAAATAAAAAAATGTGAAATCAGAAACGTGAACGGAATCTTAATTGGACCATGAGAAGAAGATAAGAGAAAAATTCAAGTTTCCTATTGAAATTTTTTTTTAAATTATAAATGTATATGTCCGCTTCCGTGGTGTAATGGTCAGCACGCTCGGCTACCGTTCTGGAGGTCCCGGATTCGATTCCCAACGGGGGTAAGATAAATATAAGTGATTTTTTCACTGTAATATTTGTTTAATATTATTACCCTGGACTGGTAGCTGAAGCGGAGGGCTGATCACCTTTCCTTCATGTGTACACGATCAAGATAACACTGCGTTCATATGACGTAGTGCCCTATGCATCATTGGGGTGCGGATAAGGGTTTAATATTTTAAATATATGTTATATTTTTTTATAGTTCACCAGTCCTCTTTTCAGAGGTTTGTCTTCAGGTAGGATAGGGGAGATAAATGTGATAAGATATATCGAGACCTATTGAAAATAAGTATTTCTTGAATTCATTTTTAATAGGCGGGAACCAAACTCGGGACAGCAGAAGTCAAGCGTCTACCCAACTACCCTATTTATGATTTTGACAATAAATAATATTTCTATTGAAATTAATAAATACTCCATTTGAAATTTTTTTCTTTCTGTATTTACTATTACATAATTTGTTAAATTAAACGTGGTACATTTTTTCAATGAAATAATAATTTCTAACATATTTTTCACTAAGCGGATTTTTTATTTATTTATTTAATACATTGAGCAAACATCTAGAGAATATTTCTGAGGTATCTTCTATAGTAAATTAAAAACTAAAGAACTTGTGCCGGGCCTGACGAAATATGATACCCCAAATTTGCGACATGTAAGTCTGCAAAACACTTGCATATGTCTCTATATACAAATATGTTTATTTTACATACATTTACAGCAATAAAACGTTCTGTCAGAATTCTGTCTCATTTAGACAAGGGATTCAACGAATTTTAAGAGATTAATTATTATGGGTGGATGGCGTAGGATTTGCTGGAGTTAGTTGTTCAAGGCAGGTGTAATGTATATAGTTTACTCACCCTTCACGTGTCGTCTCTTTTAATTGCCAACCAATCCACATATTGATTACTAAAAAGAATATCGTACGGAATATTAAGAGCATTGTTAACTTTGTGATATGGTAATATAACACTTTCCTTATAATTCATCGTTCACTTTGTATAATACCACTTTTAAAGTGGTATTACACAATGTTAACCACGAATGATAAGAATAGTGTTATGTTTGACTTACATTACGCCTGAATTACTGCTGAAAAAACGTTCTACGAATTGCATGGTTTAAAAAATCCAAACAAAATAAAAATAAACCGTGCGTGTAAACCAATGAATGTTGTTTTTTTTAAACAAAATAATCTGTACACGTTCGACCCTCATATATCTTGTTTTTCTCAAAGCGTAAACAAAAGCTCCCGCACCTATGGCGGCCGGAGCACTAAGCTCGTGTTTTATTTCTCTCTCACCTTTGTTGACATTACCGATTTTTAACATAAATTTCCGGAAATCCTACCAATTTAAATGGATGCTTGCTCAACAAAAAATCGTGTCGTCTGTTGAACTTCATTTAATCCCGCCATAACTCAAACCGAACATGTTATTAACATTGCTAAACATCGTGCGGATACAGAGGTATTTGTACAGTTCAGAAAAATAATAATTACCACGTCACCCCTACGCGAATGGTCCCAAATGAGACAATTTATCTCAACAAAAAGTAAACACCAATGCGATTTAAAGAAAAAAAGATATTCTGCATTATTATATTAGATATACACACATGTGAACTCGTGCGTACTTATTTGTAATACATATAACAATATGATGTATTCGCAATCGTTAGATACGAAAAAAGTTTTTTCTTCTTCATATTAAATCAATTAGTTGACATATTTTCAATACCATTTCGATATATTGTTTCAATGTTACTAATGTTTCAAGAATAAAAATTACATAAATTGAAAATATCTTTATGGAATAAAATAATATTTATGCATTTTTTCCACATTTTTCCAAGTTCGTATTTGAAACTACATTTATTCTACAAAATACAGTTTCACCAAGAAATATCAGTAAAAAACTTAAATATATCATTATATTTTCTCAAACAAATTATTAGTATTTTGAAAGTGTAAATATTAAAATTCATAACTTACTTACTCATATTTTTTCCTGTTGACGTTCTTGTTAAACAACTTCATTTCACTTTTTTTAATATATTTACTTTGACTGAAAGAAGTTTTTTAAATGATGTGTCCTTTTTATAAGATGATGCTACGAAAGATTTTTAACAATATGTTAAATGTATTCAAATCTTTTCCTGAAATACTGGATTTTTAGGAGCCATTAAAATAAATATTGTCGTTCTCATTTACATTATAATTTTTTAAATATATTTTAACATTACAAATCATAATTTTTTAACATTAAGGTCTTTGTTTAATTTACAATTTTTAACCATAGATGTCACATATATAGTTTGTACTAAAAACGTAAAAACGTTTTCAAATTTTGAGAAACGTGGGTATCAACCATAGGTAGAATAATAAATATTACATTTTTATGAAGTCGTGTTAGTTAAATTATATAAAGAGATATAAGTAAACAATTGATAAGCAGAGAGAAGAAAAAAAATTGTCATTGCATTGTTAAAGTATTATTATTCCATTAAATGGACATAAAATTTACCAAATTTTTCTTTCATTTTTTTAATAAAATTAAGTAAGCTGTCCACTCAAAAAACAAACACACTCTGCCCAATTTCAGCCTCTGCACGATGCGGACAATGCAAGATAAACCATTATTTTATTTTCATTTTAAATATTCCCCATTAAAGTTGTCGATTAAATAAATGCCATTGATTCACGAGCGAGCATTATCCGATGCTGCGTCACGCCGTTCTATAATCAAGGTGGAATTATGGGTGTAATAAATATATCAAAACAGATTTAAAATGACAGCGGTTTGCGGCTATCATTTCATTTTTTGTATATCCATATGAATGTCCTCCGAAAGCGGCACCACTAAAATACATCTAGGTACTTGTTGGTCGTACGTTTAGATTATCCTGAGCTTTTTTCAGCGAGTTTTTAAATTGAGGCGAATACTTTACACCTGTACTAGTGATTCATTGAAAATATATAATTGGTCTTCAGGACTCTCATCTGTCCTAATATCCCCTCTCAATATTTTTTTGCACTTAACTAAATAATAAAATAATCTAAACATGCATATTTTTACAAGTTGTCATTTGGAGTTGACGTATTCGCTACGCAATGCACAATAAAAACAACATTTAGGAGTTTTTTTAAATCATATTTTTTAAACCGTATTTTCATATGGTGTATAGTGTGCGTGGAAGTTTTGGTAAGGGAAGGGTAATTTACTATAGTATTTAAATGTTTTAGAGTTTAGTACATGGACCCTGATGATGACAAGGTTCTTGTGGAAACCGGTTGGATAAAGTGTACCAATAAAAAGTGGTTAAAACAAAGTTGTTTTATTTTATAAAGTTTGTAAAATGTGCCACAAAGCATCTGCGAAAAACCTTCAAGAAATGCAATTTTTTGTTTTTATTAGTAAAGATTTATTAATCTTTATTAACTTAACTTTATCAGGAATTTTATTGTAAAAAAGAATATTAATAAAGGTACTGATATACATACATACATATACATAAATTTTATCTCTTTTGCAAGAGGGAAATTTTTTCTTATGTTTTATTAAAGTATTAACTATCTAACCATCTAACTATCTAACTCTCACACTGCTAGGCAGAGATGCCACACTAATCTATATTTGCAAACAATCTTCGCCTCTTCTACATTCTTGCATCTGCTACTACATATGAACCTATTATTCTAACTCTTGACTCGAAAGCAATCCTGTACAACTGTTTTATTTTTATACTTGTATTATCCTGTTTTACCACAAAGTAAATGTTACACGCGTATATGTGATAACTTTAGCCAAACTTTGACATATCGTAAGCCCTGTAAATACACACACTTCCATTTTCTTCTTCGTATATGTTAAGATATCAATGATGCAATAATTGTAAATTAAAATTTAATGACAAATCCCACTACATATTAATCAAATCCATTATGACATATATTTCGATGCGTTCCGCATTATTTTCATTCACTTTGTTTAAAAATACGGTATTGGAAAATGTTACGGAATTCATCAAAACACGTGTCATAATCGATTTTAAGAAATAGTGGTATTTACCACGTAAAACTGGATAAAAAATGGTTAAATATTACCGCAAAGTGACTGCCGAATCAATTAACGAAATTAATATCGTAACTTTTTTTTCTTGAATGTTTTTCGCAGATACTTTATGGCACATTTTATAAACTTTATAAAATGAAACAACTTTGTTTTTAACCACTTTTTGATTGGTACATTTTTTCTCCAACCAGTTTCGACAAGAAGCTTGTCATCATCGGGGTTTTACATGTACAGGGTTTAACAAGTACATGTTAAAACCTAACGATGACAAGGCTCCGTCGAAAAAGGTTGGAGAAAAAATGTAAAAATAAACTGGTTGAAAACAAAGTTTTTCTAACTTATTATTTTTTGACATCATTAACGAGATTCAAAAAAAATAATATAAAAAATAACTCGTATAATTGGAGATAATCCAGATTTGTGAACAAGTATTTGGACACACTCAAAATTTTGTAAAAAATGTTTTTTTTTTATTTTCAAACCCTTTTCCGCACCCTAATGGTGCATAGGGCACTGCATCATTCAAACGCAGTGTTATCTTGATCGTTAACACATGAAGGAAAAGTGATCAGCCCTCCGCTTCAGGTGCCAGTCCAGGGTAATATGGAATAAATATAAGAGTGATAATCGAACCCGGGACCTCCAGAACGGTAGCCGAGCGTGCTAACCATTACACTGCGGAGGCGGGCAAAGAATTATTTTTTATTTTATAAAGTTAATATTATAACGTTACAAATGACATTGGTCCTACCTGCAGTTTAGATTTAGATGTTTCCAGTGTTCACGCACAGGGTGGTTCGGGGGGTGTTTGGCTGGAGAAGGGGTGGCTGTATAACAGGTGGCGCGGGGGTGCGGGTGGCGGCGCCTCCAATTAGCGGCCGAGAGTATTAATTAGCAACCACTCCACCCAGTGAACAGGATTCTGCAAATTCTTTATCCGACATTTATTTGACAGCGGAATTAGCACTCCACGCGTGAGTTGATACTTATCAGGTATGAAGGATTCTGCCAGGCTCCGTAGCGCAGTGGTTAGCCTGCGATATTATTTACCTGATATCCCAGATCAAAACCGTACTTGAAATGTTCTACTACTACATGTGTAATACTACTACGTGATGGTATTGCGCCATTTCCCCGCAGGGGTAGGCAGAAATGATGGAACGCCACATTCTTTTGTCCTGACATACACTCGTCGCCTCCTTCACATCCATTTATCTAGTTATACATGCCCTTCGATTGCGCAGACTTTTGACACCGCCAGATAATTGAAATGTATGTTACTGATATGGTATATCCTGCTTCTTACGGATGATAAAAAATGAACAAATAATACAGCTTATTCGTTTGTGTTATTACACCTAGTATTTGACCTTATTAAAGAAAACACTTGCTTTTTTGCCACTTGAGTTTGTTTAAGACAAATAGTTTCGGAACCTAGGCTTTCATCTTCAGGTCTATGTTTACATTTAGACCTTAAGATGGAATCTTAGCTTCCGAAACTAGTTGTCTTAAATAAACTCAAGTGGTATAAAAAGAAGTGTTTTCTTTAATTATTTCAACATATCTTACCACTAAGTAAATGCTGAAGCAATAAATAAAAGTATTTGACCTAGTAAAGATATGGTTCTGACAAGGAGAAATGCAGAGAAGTACAAATGCACACAGTGATTCCAGGAAAGATCTATGCTTGGTTTAAACCTGATGGATAAAGTACGAAATGAAGATATCAGGAACGTAATAAAAATTAAGGATATCATGGATCGCGTGGCAGGAGGCAAGTGCCAATGGTCGGGACATATTGCAAGCCAGAATCCTACAAGATGGACTCCTAATTTTTTAAAGATGGACGGGACCTTAGGAGGATAAAAGTGGTGTCGAAAGATCCCAAAAAAGATGGTCCGACGACATAGCTGCTGTGGGGGGTAGAAACTGGATGCAAACAGCAACCGACCGAAGGAAATGGAAGGATTCGGAAAAGCCCTTTATCCAGCAGTGGACAACAAAAAGCTAGAGAAGAAGAAAACCTAATATTTGACTTAGTAACACAAGTTAAAAAAAAATATTTGAACTGTCTTCAACCTCTTTCTGTGAAATGTATTTCGCTTTTAGTTTTTAACGCATGTTACAAATTTACATTTAGCGTTTTTCAAATTCATATTTATAAAAAAGACAAAGTTAATTTTTTTTAAATGTGTTTAAAATTGCGATTTAATTAAATGTTTACAATTTATGTTAATAAATAAAATAAAAAAAGTAAGAGAATGTTTTGTTAGGTTAAGTTACCTTATCGTTTCCTTGATTAATTTTTTTAAAATTCTATCTAAATAAAAAGTTTTTATTTAAATGTTGTAAAAGATACAATTTTAAAAATATCTTATTAATAGCACCTTTTTTTCTTGCGTGCATGTGCATACACGATGTGTGTTTGTAGCCTGTGACAACTCATCCGAAATCACTTGTAAATTTTCCGAGCTTTTAAAAAGAGAAAAACGTGTCTCTTTCGAACAAAATGACGATTCTATGACCCTTTTAAAGAGCAACTCCTAAAAAAATACGAAAATGTATGTTCAAAGCACGAAAATATTTTAAAACATTTCCGTAGAGTTAACTGCATGCTGGGCAATTTAATATATGTATCTGTTTTCTGTTACCTATTTAAATGTCGTTTTAATTGAAAAAAAAAAAGTGTCTTTAAATCTTTGTATTCAAGTACTGGGTGTAATGCTTTCAATGATACACAATGTACACTTAAACCAGCCAATGATAATTAGTAAGCAGATAATCTGGACAAATTTTTTTATTTTCTCATATCAATAATTTATTTGTTTCTAATGAGATACAGAACAACAAACAAAATAAAACCAAGGATAAGATTTTTTTAGCTGAAAATGTCTGTTGGGATAGAAATTTGGATGTCTGCGTACTTATACGGCTGATTACCTGTCGTTGACTGGTTAGAGTGATATCTTTACAAACTGTGTCACACGCACCATTATACCTATAATTGATATCGAGATTCCTCAAATTTCGGAATATTATATATAAATAACATACATATGTATATATGCTTCAATTGAATACTTTGACTGCATCAAACCTCGTCTGCGATATCTATGTTAAGATAAGTTACAATGTAAGAATATGGCACGATTTATTTTACATATTAGGAGAGGCCTAAAAATATCAATTTAAATATTTTTTTAAATTTAAAAGTGGCCCAGTGTAAATATGGTATAAATACATTGATTTTAATTAATGACAACTCTTTTAAAATATTCAGATAATTAGTTGATTTTTTGATATACACACCTTACATAAATATTGAATGGAAATATCCTGCCAGATTGATTGAAGTGTCAATTAACTGCATCTGCGCTTGATTAATGATAATTATATTTGTAAATGATTAATCATGTTTGCCAACATGATATGAATATTTTCACCGTTTATCGGATGTCGCTTTCTACACGTGTACATACGTACGCTGGTACGTACCCATCATGGTCCTGCGTCCACACGTCACTCGGTACAAAAGTGGTGTTTGGTTAATTAACTGGAGGACCCCAACCCTTAGAGCCACCCTTCCGAGCGCAAATTAGCCCCATATCCCGCGCCCCCCCAACCCTTCCAGACACCACCCTCGGGGGGTTAATTAAGGCTAAAATCCTTAGACTCGCATACCTTGGGGTTGTAGTGCCGGCGAAGAGTCGCGCAGCGATGATCTTATGAATCTAACCTGTAAAAAGGAAATTGACAAATTCGTCGCAAAATGCCAGACGTTGTTTGGATGTATGGTACTCCCATTTTATAGGTTGCCATAGGTATATATAGATATTTAATATGAAATTGAATGAAATAAATTAATTGTTAATTGAAATATAAGTAAACTCGTAGAAATTAAGTAATTTACAAATGAAAAATTCTTCATTGGTGATATTATTATTTGTAGGGCACAGAGGACAGAAAGAATCCGAAGTTTGAATAAATGTACGAGTATATGTATATATATACATACCTACATATATATATATTTTATTTTCCTTTATAATGTTATGTAATAAATAACAAATTAATACTTTTTTACACATTTTATTTGGAAACACATTTTTCCAGATAAAATTTTAATTTAAATATTTTTTATATAAAATGTAGTTCCAAACTAAATTTAATAATATTTTATGTAAACGCTTTGCACGTTTTATAAATATTATAACATCCATGAAAAACAAACTTTTTACCACTATATTTTTGGTACCATTTTACCAACCGGATAGATACCTACCTATCCATACATGAAAAAGAAAAAAAGTGATAAAAAACAATGTTTGTACTGTGTTGACATATTATTTTTTGACATCTTATTAAAGATGAAGAAGAATATGGAAGTCTGGGCATTTACGGGGCTGACGACCGTCATAGGCTGGTTTAAGTGATCACTTTACACACGTGTAACATTCACCAATTCTACCCATTATTGACAACCACACTACTCAAATTCTTGGAAGTTCTACATATATATATATGAACCAATTTAGAAACCTTGTTCTTGAATCACTAGAACTTCACTAGAGGCATCTATTGGTGAGATGTAAAGAAGCTTTTTTACTAAGCAGAAACTCTCTTATTAAGTATTATAAGTATTTGGACACACTCAAAATGTTGTACTGTGTTAACGTTGTAATTTTTTTAAATAATTAATTTTTATAATTAAGTTTTAAAAAAATATTTCCTTTTGATGATAATAGTTGATCAGTAATTGAATTAATATCAATTGTAATAAAATATTATGTTCCAAGGAGTAAAACCGCCTTTAACACTAAAATTCAAATAAAAAATATTTCTTACGAAATTCATTTAACAGGGTCATATTCATCACTAAATATGGATTAATTTAATATAATGAATGTTCAAGATCTATTCCAAAATTTCAAGTCATATTCAATATAATAAAGTATTATAAAATGTACCCTTGCATAATTTTTGTGTGGTATGTAATTTTGTAGTATATTAAATGATTATCTTTTTCTAAAACACGTTTTTCTCCCAATTTTTTTCGAAATTCATTTAACATAACGCTCTATCAATATAACGTAGTGAAATATTCACTATCAAGTACGGGTTATTTCACTCAAACTAAAGTTCAAGTCAAAAGTTCAAAAAGTCATATCGAATACACCGGGGTACTATAAAATGTACCTTTGTTTAATTTTTGTATGGTACGTAATTTTGTTGAAATAACTCTCTTATTGTAAGACACGCCATTCTCCCAATTTCAAGCGTATTCAAGTCGAGAGAAACATTATTGAGACAAACCGAGTTAGACTTCATAATACAATCCTAAACTTCCTGGCAATAGGAGAAAGAAGCACTTAACCCGATGAAGAGTGCCAGAATTAGCGGTTATAACAAAATACTTGATGCAAATGAATACGCTTTCAGAGCCAGCGAGTACGGCACACTTCGTGGCTCTACAACAAGAGGAAACACAATTAAACTGAAATTTGTTCGCTTTCAGAATTTGCCGAATGAATAAACATCCCTTCTTCGCCACGTCACTACATCGGGACTTGTTTATATTGAAGTGTGTAAATATGTTTTGTCTCATAACAACAAGTGAATTAAATAACCTTTAAATCAATTTATGTTGAAATTATTAATATGGTCTTATATTTTTTAAATGACCTGTATGAATTTATTTAGTAAAAAATGTGCTTTAAAAAATACAAGGTTTATTGCTTTTTATCGTAAGTTATACGTATCTCTACAACTAGTAGCTACCATACAAAATATCAAAAAAATATATAATTTTTCATGTTTATTAATATTTAGTTATTAATTTTTCGATAACTTTTATAGTTATGAGGAAGTATAATGTACATGCTTTTTGTATCATATTGACATTTAACGTTTTTGTTGTTGACAGTTTTTTTTATAAAAGAAGATGAAAGTCTAATAAAAAATTCATACTGAGGCACTAGTCATTAATTGATTCGGCTGTCACTTTGCGGTAATATCTATCCATTTTTCATATTTCATTTAAGTTTTACTTGGTAAATACGACAATTTTTTAAGTCTATTTTTTGACACGTGTTTCGATGCATTCCACATAATTTTCACCGTAAGTGTATAAATAGTGGTATTTACCAAGTAAAACTTTATTTTAATAAGAATAAATGATTTATTATTTCGAAAAATGAAAATACTTTGTGTTTTGATCCACTCACATTTTTATTAACCAACTAGTTTCGGCAACAACCTGTTGCCCTCTTCTAGGTTGTTTCCGAAACTAGTTGGTTAATAAAAATGTGAGTGGATCAAAACACAAAGTATTTTTATTTCTCGAAATAATATATCAATATGATCTACAAAGTTAATGTTTTCAATCTTCAAAACAAAATAAATGATATTTAATAGAAATTTATATCGGTATATTTCGTATTATATTTTCTGTATTTCCGCAACGATAAAAAGGTTTTTTTAATGTGGGCATATAATTCGTCGTAGAAACAAAGCGTAGAAAAGTCCGCAAGAGAGAGAAAGGAGTAGAGAGCTGTGCGAACTAGTCTAGGAAACCTTACTACCCCTCATTATTACGTCGAGCTCTATAGAGATACAAAATCAAATCAAGGGGAACAATGCGACGGCAATTAAACTTGGAGGGAAACCAAATTTACTCTTTATAATCGCGAGGAATAAGTGGAGAGCGGAGTACATGTTATTGTACACGGAGTGACTCCATTGTCAGGATTGTGGCCTGTACCTGTGGAGAAAGGATCTCCCGTTTCTTACAAACGGGTCCTTTTTGTTAATTTGATTGGTATACCAATAGTCACAACGATGCTTTCCATCGAGGGGCGATCGCATGTTACATTAATGCGATTCCTTCTTATTTTTTTTCTTTTATTTCATATATTAGATCTGAAGATCTCTTTTTTTAAAAGAACGCGACTTCTTCTTTGATGTTGATGCCTAGCTATCTTTCCATCTTTTTGGTGGTCTTCTGGGGAGGCAGAGAACTGGTAGTATCTCGTTAGCCGCAATGTATGGTATCCTTGATTCATTCATCGTCTTTCCAAAATCTTCTTCTTTCTCTACTACAGTATTGATACATATCTCTAGTACAGACATCGCACGATGTATCGTGCGATATCATCGGTCTCACAAGTCCGCCTGAAATCTTTCTTTCGATTTACACAATTACAAAAAAATAAAAATTAAAAATTAAATTTTATTTGAACAGTGTCCGAGTTTTGTCTATAACGATAACATTAGACTGATGATGTCTGTAACGACGGATCCTAGTCGCTGGTCAAATAAAATAAAAGTGGAAAAAACTTTTTTTCCCGTTAAATTATGTAGTATATGTATATGTCGAGATCGAATTCATTCAAGAATATTTTTAGATTTTTAATTAAGTTGTACCTAGTAAAAAGCACTATTTCTTTTAATCTATATTGTGACACGTGTTTCGATGCGTTCCACTTCATTTGTTTCACATCACGGTGTTTGAGTAGTGGTATTTACTAAAAAAACTTTAATTAAAAATGGATAGTTTTTACCACAAAGTGACTGCCGAATCAATTATTTAAAAAATATTTTTAGTATAAAGATATTTTCCTAAAATTAATTTAATCGGGGCAATTGACTTTAGCTAGTTAAAGGCAGGACATTAAATTTATTCTATGTGCGTAAGCAACTTGTTACCATGCACGTGAGCTTACCTCCACGTTAATTTTCTTCCCGAACTTTCATAAGCTGGCTTATTGTCACAAAACTCTCTTATCCTCCCCTTCTCTCCGCCGACCCCTATCTACACTTGGCCTCTCGGGTGAAAAGTTCTGCAGCTCAAGTATTCCAAAGGTGATATGAATATTAATGTCCTGCAGGAATTATCTTCCCGATTCCTTCCTAACTGTACTTAAACGTACTTGTATTGATACGCCATGGATGGAATGTTAATGAGCACTTAAAACGACAAATAATGTGCTTAAGTAGAGATGGATTTCGAGCTTAGATAACACTCTGTGTATTTCGCGAAATTAGCTTAGTAAAGAGATAAGATTTTGTTTTTGATTTCTATAGTGTTTGAAAAATATTAAGTTATTTTATCTGCAGCGTGATAAACACTGTACTATATTAAGTAGCAGGTGAGTATTCTACCACTGAACCAACTGTATTATTTAAAGTCACACAAATAAGTATTAACTTACATGCCCCGCTGACAGTTAGACAGAGACGCATTAGTAATCTTTATTATCTTTAACCTCGAAAAACTTTGTATGATTGGTTTAAGTTTTGCACTGATATCTCTTGGTGGAACTTCATTTTAAAGAATAAAATAACAACTAAATTTTATTTGACGAACGACCGGGTTTCGTCGTAACCAACATCACCCAGTCTGATGATGTCATGGGAATGGGAATGTGGCTGGAGCTTTTTTTGTACTTTATTGTGTGGTCATATAAAAGTGGTTCATTTTTATCATTGAAATATTATTCTACGAAATTAATGCCAAATCAAGAAATAATATAAAATCAAGGAATATAATGAGGAAATAAAAAAAATATCAAATTAATTTTTTAATATAATATAACCCCTGAGCGGAGATAATCCATATTTGTGAACACGTATTTGGACACACTCAAAATGTTGTAAATAATATAAGCTTGAATGTGGAGTCATAACCAATACAGGAATGTTATGCAGCTATAATAGAATTTACGATAGCTGGAATTGTTCGAAGTCGGATTTTAAGTTTGAAATTAGTTTTATAGAGTGAAATCATCCCCCATCGCGCAATAATCATATCCCATTGAGAAGCAGAATTACCATAATACATCTCGAATGGAGCGATTCGGCATTATGTATATCTCGTGTGCGGGAAGCCTTTGTGAATGTTTAAACTCGCAAAAGACTGTTAAAATGTCATTTTCTGCGGAAGTTTCAGTCCATAAAACATCGCACCACCCGCCCGAGTAGCGTTCCACTGATACCGTGTGCCATGTTCTCCCTTTTCTGATATAACTTTTAACGCGCGGAATGATACCGTTCTCGGTGAAATCTGAGAGGAAATCTCTTTACTGCGTCTGATTCGACAAACTGTATTATAAACGTTATGGCGGCAATAGTCATAATCTGTGGAAACAATGACGTAGGCTTGCCTATAAAAATAATAATTTGTTTTACGACATTTCCCGAACAGTTTGGGAGGAGTATCAATCTTTGTGGCCATTTCTCTACTCACAATGAGATTAATAACATACATATTCGTACATCCTGCAGATTCATTGTTAGCGGAATAAAAAGACAATTTTACCACCCCATTTGTGTTTTACTACTACTACTACTACCATCACGCCGTTTCCCCGCAGGGGTAGGCAGAGAGGATGGAACGCCACACTCTTCTGTCCTGACATACACTCCTCGCCTCCTTCACATCCATACATCTAGTCATACATGCCCTCCGATTACGCAGACTTTTGACACCGCCAGATTTTAGGTTCTGATTGATCTGATCGTGCCAAGTCTTTTTCGGTCGTCCACGTTCTGTTTTCCCTCTCACATTCGCCACATATATTTTCTTAGTCATTCTCTCGCTATCCATTCGCTCCACGTGTCCATACCACCGCAAAGAGCATATTATTTGTGTTTTATACAGAAAAAAACAGATATTTTTACAGTGTTATTCTAATAATAAAAACTAATTAAATTTTTTAATGAAAAGTAAAAAATGTTACCGTAAAGCGACTGCGGCATTAATAAAAATAAAATGGCAATTTGTAAGTAAAAAAAACATAAACAATCGTAATTTTCGATAACTTAAACCCTTTTTCTATAAAAATAGTACAATATACAATAAAACAAAGGCAAAATAAAGGAATGGGTAAATGATCAATATTTAATACTATGAAAATTTTAATCAGATTTAATAATTTTCCACCTTTTTGTGTAAAATTATGTTTCATTACGTTAAATTTAAATGTTGTAATATTATTTTAAAATAGGTAAAAATAATGAAAAAACCTATGTTAAAACAACTCCAAATATTGAATATATTGAAATTTCAAGATTTAATACTATTTTCTATTTTTTTAAATGTGAAAAATTATGTTATTTTATGTTAAATTAAAATTTATGTAATATTATTTTGAAATAGGTAAAAAGAACAAAAAAAACCTATGTTAAAACAACTCCAAATATTGATTATGTTTACAAAATACTTATGTAATATCTTTGCAACCATATCTTTCCAAGTATTGATTTGATCACATTGTGCGTATAAGTAAAGCACATAAAATATCTCAATGTGCATAGGATGCTCCCTTGATAAAGGGTTATATTGTGTTTGGTATACTATAACGCACCCCATTCTCGAATCTAGGGATTGCATCAAGGGGAAGATTTTAATTATTTTATAAAACAAATGATAGGGGTATATGACATGGCGCCCTATCGATAAATATGTCCAGACTTATTTAGTAGATGCCTTCAGGCGAAGGTTTTCAATTACAAATTGAAGATAATCGATTATGTGATTTTGAGTTAGTCTTAAAGTTCTGACATGCATGAGGTACGGGTTTGAAACGCGATATATTAAACATATATTTTTAGGATCACCTATTGATCACCTTGCTATTATTGTGATCATTTCGTTACCAATTGGGAGAAGGATTTTAACCAAACAGGATTACATTGGTTGACAATATTTTTTAACGGTTTTTTTTTAATTAAAAGTATCGTTTTTCGTTATATGTATTTAAGATGTAAAAATTACATTTTGTACTTTTTTCTTCCCTTACTTTTATGGTTACATATTTTTGCGAGTGAATAAAATATTATTTGTTTTTTAATATTTTACTTTATTTTTTAATTATAATAATTAAATAAAACGGTTTGATGGTTGATAATATGAAGAAGTTTGAAATCATATTCAAAATAAAATCAAAATTTGATTTATCTACCAGTATTTATTGTTTACCAACTGTTTATTAATTTAGTAAATAATCCTGTGCTTTTTACTAGCGGCATGACGTAACGACCTATAAAGTAAAATATATTTTGTCTCGAACACGTGTCATACTCGTGTGAATATAATATAATTCTTTTAAACATTATAATATAATTAGTTAAAAAATCTTTAAGTGCAAGTGCAATTAAAAATGTTTTCCTATTTTGCCTACAGTGATGTTTTCCGTAATATTTTTCTATTGTTTTCAACAACGCATGTGTTGAACGATTGTCATTTTTTAAAAACATTTTAATACTTCAAAAGTGTTAAACATATGCATGTAGTTAAATTACAAACAAGAGGATTAATAAAAAAAATATTTTACATTTTATTTGATCATTTATTGATTTAGCATTGACTTTGTGCTATAAAATAATGTTGTAAATGTAAAAATAAAACACTTATATTACATCACTTTTCAGTTTATTAATACAAATACTGGTCTTTAGAGAACCTCATTTTAAGTTCAACTTAGTAAATACCACTATTTCTTTAAATCTATTGTGACACGTGTTTCGATGCATTCCGCATCAATTTTAAACACCATATGCGGTGGTATTTACAACGTAAAACTTAAATTAAAAATGGAAAGATTTTACCACAAAGTGACTCCCAAATAATTCCTTAGTCTAAAAACCTAGATTTGTCCACAAGAACTTGAATTGACGCAAATATTGTGTAAGCACTATAAATACTTGGTACCGAAATCTCGAGAATGGCCTAATTTTAACAGTATTACAGTCACGGTTAATCACAGCCAAAGCAAGTCAGTAGTGTACATAATACGTAAACCCTGCTTAGTAAATAGGTAGGTGCATGTATAACCATCAATTAATGTGACGGCCACCGTTAATTAATCAGTGTGTAAGCATTGTTCCCGCAAACAGTTTACAGACGATATTGATTTAATGGCATTTAATCCGATACTGTTGAGGTCCGGCTTAGGCTATGTGACGCCATCCACCTACTGCGCCGAATTCTGCTCCCCTAATTATAGAAATATGATATTTCCCAAGGATTATTTTGCACGTACGTCATCAAACATTTGTAATAGCTTGATGGATTTAAACCGTTTAATTATAATTATTGACTATGACCTAAATAATGTTGTTGCATAATAGATTATAATAGGTGAAGACCATTGCATATGTACAAGTTCCATAAATTAATGCCATATTGATGAGTGTAAGTCCCTTACCAAGCACAAGAGCTTAGTCTCTTTATCAAAAAGGAACAGCGTAACTAGTATTACGATATGCTAAAAGTAGAAATGTCTAGGATATTAATCAAATTACAATATTTTTTGTAACTGTATTAAATATATACATAAAAATAATATTCAATAATGAGTAAAATAATGAAAGTCAAACAAATGAATACAGTGATCACTTAAGTCAGCCAAATGCCAGATCATAAGCCCTGGGATGCTCATACTTCCATCTTCTTTCGTCTAAACGATAGACATTACATCTCAAATTAGAAACCTTTAATACTTTGATAACTCGTTAACAAATTTTTCAACATTGAGATTTTTGAAACTAATAAATAAGAAAACAACATCACAAACACTCAGACCAATTGAAAATAAATCTTTCTTGAATTCATTTTGCAATTGGCGGGAATCGAACTCGCGACGCCAGTTTCGTAGTGGAGCGTCTACCCAACTACGCCACGGCGCCTGTCAATAAAAATATAAAAGTAGGCGACTAATAATGAGAAGAATAATTACCATTTAAAACAAAAGAATAACAACTACCAAACAAAAATGGATGTTGGACGAAAAAAATATATTCCTTTAAAATTATTATCATCATTTATATTTGTAATATATTTGTTTTTTAATTACTCGTCTTAGTCTGATTTTTAAGTACTTAAATTTTTTTTTACTTATCTTAGTCTGATTTTTAAGATGAAGCCCTCATATATAGGATGTCTCTGTGGTAAGAATGAAAATTGGACGATTATGTTTGTACCTATATACGTAATGGTTAAAATAATTCGAATGGACAGTTCAGGAATCCGCCACTGGCCTTCAAATGACCATCCACAGCTGTTGGTCCAGGCCCGGGCGACATCTGGCGGTACAATATCCTCTGTGAATCCCAAATATGTTTTCACTTAAATATTACTCTATCATTCGCCTCGCATATCCCTCGGTAGGGATTTTATTCAAATTTTCAAAAGGAGATTTTTCTCTCCCCGCTTTACACTCGGATAAATTAGAGTAGATAATGTCATGAAAAGTCACTTATGGTGATATTTCGGATATATCGGTATTTATGGATTTTACATTTCACCTCAAATTGAATATTTTTTCTTACTCATACGTTAAATTAAAATTATATCGCAATATTCAAACTGGAGAAAATCAAACAAATTAGGTCTAGTAAATATATATTTAATATTTTTGAATGAAATTATATAGATTATAATATACCACATTTGGTACTTATGGATTTTGTATTTCACCTCAAATTTAATCAAATAGTATTACACTTTAATTTTTAATATATTTATAGTAGGATGATTTTTTTTCACTACACTCATACACTCAATTAAGATTTAATCACAAGATTTTAAATGGAGAAAATCGAATATGTACAATAGTTACCTTACATTTGGTAGTTACGGTTTCGTATTTGACCTCAAATTAAATTAAAGAGTGTAATACGTTTATTTTTGGTATTTTACAGTTAAATGAAATAGTTTTTTTTTATTTTCATAGCACTCAAATACTAATTTCAGATTTTATCTCAAGATTGAAAACGGATAAAATCGATCAGTAGTTACGGATGTCGTATTTCACCTCAAATTTAATGAAAAAGTGTAACACATTTATTTTCAGTATTTTACAGTTATGGTATATGAAACTTTTTTTTTAATTTTTATTACACTCATACACTAAATTTAGATTAAATCTTTTATAAATAACAAGTTACGCATTTTGTACTGGTTGCCGATCAGTGTTTTCAGGAAATTGACGTTTTTTTTTAATATAATTTTTATACCGTATAAAGGCGAAGTGGAAGTTATCTTCACCGTGTATTTAAAGTTATCTCTCCATGCAATTCTACCCCAGAGAAGAATTGTTAGATATCCATTTCCCCGCTTACCAAGAAATTATCTTAGATATCAGTTTTATGGTTATGCAAAATCGACAATCGCATCGCTTTCGGTAATAACCGTAACATAACAATGGATATGATCCCATGGCAGGAAATTCCGGAAAAAGAGCACCCCGTAAATCTGAAGTGTTATTTTATAAAGATGTGTTAGGTTTTGTAAAAACGCTTTTAGTGAAGGATCACTACAAATCCAAAACATATGCTTCCCTAAGCAGTTTACCACTTTCTTTCTTTTGATTAAAAAAATGTATCTATATACACACATACATATATATATATATATATATATATATATATATATATATATATATATATATATATATATATATATATATATATATATATATATATATATATATATATATATATATATATATATATATATATATATATATATATATATATATATATATATATATATATATATATATATATATATATATATATATATATATATATATATATATATATATATAAATACATACATGTATATAAATAAAAATATATATTTAAATTTAAATATATGTTTATGTTTATTTATAAATATTTTTTTATATAATCAACATATCATTCCACAAAGATAAGGCCGAAAATTCGTTAAATATATTTTCTAAAAACTTAGTTAAAATTTGAGGTAATTGTTATTTTTTAAAACATTTTTACTGTATTCAAAAAATAAGGTTTTCTTAAAACTTACATGATTTTGAAAAGAAAGAAGTGATTTTGAAAAGAAAGAAGTTATTGAAAGGTAATGACCTTTCTTATATAATGAGTTATAAAAAAATATATATTTTTTTTTCAATACATATTCTAAAAAACAAAAACAATAATGGGTAGAATTGGTGAATGTTACACGTGTGTAAAGTGATCACTTAAACCAGCCTATGATGGTCGTAAGCCCCGTAAATGCCCAGACTTCCATATTCTTCTTCATCTTTGATGAGATGTCAAAAAATAATAAAATCCAAAATAGCATGTATTCTAAAAAAATGGGTTTAACAAGACGTCTGGCACTATGCATCGCCGGAAACCAACTGAGTTTTATTAATGCCAGTTTGGCCTTAGTGCCAAATCAGTAAATACCATAATGTACATAGTTTTTTTTTATATTCCAACGTATTTTTATTACCAATACTATTTATTGAAATTTTCTTTTTTTCTTCGAAGTATAAATATTAAGAATAGCTCTTAATCCAGCACATATGAAATGTGAAAACCTTTTGCATTGTAGCATTGTTTCAGCAGCCTTTTCCAGTCGAAGTTTAAGTCGGGGTAGCGCGCTACCCTTTCGGTAGACTAATTGAGTTGATATTTGGTTATCTCACACTGGCACTCCGGTAGCTATAATCCAGACGGATACGTGGCCCAAAAGACATTTCACTGTAGGCGGTAAGATCAGTCAGTCCAATAAATATTTCATTTAATGAAAGTATTATCAATTCTAATTGACTTCTTTCAAATTAATTTTAATTAGAAATCATATATCAATGCAAGTGTCATCTAAATCAGATTGAGTTGTGAAATTTTTAAATTTTCAAAGGAACATTCGTAGTTTAAACCATTTTATTATAATTTCAGTTTAACTAGAAAAATATCACTGTTTCGTATAAATATTGGTATTTACTAAGTAAAAATCAAATAAAAAATTGAAAAATTTTACCATTAAGTTACTGCCGAATCAATGAATGACATCATTAAACATCCTAACTATATAATTGATATCTCAACGATTAAGAAAAAAAATTGTGTATTTGCAGGGCTATAATATATATGCTGGTTAAGGTGATCACTTTATACACGTATGACATTCAGTTTTATATTTTATTCCACTCATCAGACTAGAATGCGAATAAAAATTCGGACAAACTCAAAATTTTGTATTATTTTAAGTTTTTGTTGCTTGCATAAAAATGCATAGTTTAGTTACTTGTTCATTTAAAACTTATAAATTCTTCTTCATCTATGTTGAGATATAAACATCAATATCAATTTGCAAATAATAAAAATATGGACAAACTCAAAATACGGTGACCTAATGATATAAAAAATTAAGCTTCCGATGATAAAACTCCTATATAAATAGTGATTATTTTGAAAAAAAACACGATTGTTTGAATTTGTATGTTTTTCCTAAAAATACGTTAAAACACAATAGAGACACAATAGCAAAAAACGATTTTTCAGTATAATTTTATACATTGCGAAATGAAAAAAAGGTAATCAACTGATTTCGAGTGAACGAAATAATTGATAAGTATTCCTTATTCTAATTTTAAATTATAAGAAAACAAAATAACAAAATGTAAATACATTTAAAATGAATATTTCCTGAATTTCTTAAGAAACTTTTGTAAAAAAAAAACAAAGAAAGTAATTAATTCCAACTTTGTATTTCGGTAAAAAAAACCCATTTATTTTGATTCTGCGTTTGCTTATAACATTTTCCTTTTCAGAGGCTTTTTACAATTAGTTCATTAAAAATACATGCACCAAAAATGAGAATTTTAATAATTAGGACTATCAAAATACCAACATAACCAACCCAACATAATAAAATTGGTTTGAACCAAGTCACTCAAATAGCAATATTGAGTTGAGTTTGCCTTGGCGTGGGATTGGGCGAGTTGAGAGCTAAATATAGAGTGCCTCTAATGTTCAGCTCCAAAATCATTCATTTGCCCACTCCCAAACCTTCCCACTCCCTATCCCCCAAATTCATCTTTGCATTGTAACTTTTTTTATACAAAAATGATGATAGTGTAAGTATATAACCACACCTCCGCCTCCGTAGTGTAATGGTCAGCACGCTCGGCTACCGTTCTGGAGATCCCGGGTTCGATTCCCAGGGGGGGGGGTCAAATAAATATAGGTGATTTTTTCACTGTAATATTTATTCAATATTACCCTGGACTGGTACCTAAAGCGGGGGGCTGAGCACCTTTCCTTCATGTGTAAAAGATCAAGATAACTCTGCGTTTATGTGATGCAGTGCCGTATGCACCATTGGGGTGTGGATAAGGGTTTTATTATTATTATTATTATTATTATTATAAAACCACGAATAAATGATTTTTACTGACATTACTACATTTTTGTAAAATAAGTAAAAATTACTTAAAAATAGAAAATGCTTGAATATAAAAAAATCATGTCATTTTTTCTTCTTATGTAACTTGGATTGAGTTGAAATAAATTTTATTGTACTGAGGCGAAGTAAGTCAAGTACAGAGAGACGATAAAAACATTATTAACAATATAAATTTTGGTTAAACTTTGAGTTACTTTGTAGAATAACAGAATGAAAAAAAACGCTTTTTTTATCTGCCTCCGTAGCGTAGTGCAGTCCGCATTTTACTACCTTACTATTATATTTAGTCCTCGGGTTCGATTGCTAGGGGGGTCAAAATAAATAAAGGTGATTGTTTACTTTAATGTTTATTTAATATCGTTCTGGACTGGTATTTGATGTACAGGACAAGATAATAATGCTTAAATAAGACTCAGTGCTCTATACACCATTGGATGCGGATAAAGATGGTAAGAATTTTTTTTTATATATGTACGTCAAATATTATTTTTATTAATATTTTTTGACATTTCTAGTAAAAAAATTTCATTGTCGGGTATGTATGAGGAGATACATAAATGTGGAAGAGACGAAGAATGTTTTCAAAGACAGAGTGGTGTGGCATTCTATTCTCTCTGCCTACCCCTGCGAAGAAGCGGCGTGATGGTTAGTTAAGTTTGGATAATTAGTTACGTTTCATTGCTAGTCAAAAAATAGTTGTGACAAGAAAAGTCAGTAAAATCACGAATCGCATTCTGGTCAATATTAAAAACGATAGATAACGGATAGAAATTCTATAACGTTAATGCCAATCTAATAAATTATTGAATTTATATTTTTGGTATATGTGTGATATTGTATTGTAGTTAAAATATCACGTATTTTGACGTAGAGGTTTATCTAATAAATATATTAGGATGTCAAACGAGCCGAAGAACATGTGCCCATCACGATTATTGTTTTGATATAATAATTTAATCAATAACTGTCTACCCCACGTCACTGGCCTCCCGCGTGGCGAGTTTATACGTATTATCACGAGTAAATTTCTAACTGATGCTTATAAGGGTTAAATTTGTACCCGCTCTCTTCATTAAGGTACACTCGACTCATCACAAAAATGGAAATTTATTTGTTTAACGTAAATATTAAAATGTTGCATATTTTTAAATGCGGTATTTTATTATCAACACGCAAAGGAAAAAATTCTTTACACTTTTATCAAAAGCGTAAATGATTTTAAACCTACAGAATAAAGAGCGAGACGTGTTGAAACGATATTAACATGAATCCGTTGTTTAGCGCCTTATAGTATTATACAAAAATGGCTGTTTATAAATTATTAAAATTTTAATATTTTTTTGGACACATTTGAATCTTATTATGTTTTTATTTTAAATGTTTGTTATATGTATGGTAACTCCAGTTTAATTTATTGATGTTTCTTTTATTCTGGCCTGGATGCGTTAAAACCTCCCAATACACTTTTGCAACGATTTTTCTTACATTACATATATTTTTTTAAATTATGAAAAATATCAAATACATATTTTTTAAATTTGTGTGCGTTGTTTTACTGACCAAATTATTATTTCCGTAATTCTCAAGGGAAACATAAAAATTTACAAACAATTGGTTAAAGAAATACCTAGTGTTTATTATGAATAAAAAGTTGTTAAATATTTTAAGATATAATCAAATGATATAAAGCTTTGAAAAATAATTATAATGACTTAATGAACGATAATTTTTTTTTATTAATAATTTTTTTGAGTTGATAAATATCTTTGATGATAATAAATTAGACTTTTCGGTTCTCCGTCATAGATTGACTGCGTCGATAGCTTGTAAGGATCGATACAAATAATAAAAATCAATAATATCCTGCAGGCAGTTAGAACGAAAACCGTTTTTGATAATAGCTCTATTGTGAAATATTCAAATGTCAAAATGACGATAATGAGTTGGGTGTACCAGATTAGCCAGTGGCGCTCCCAATTGCCTGTATTTGTATAAGACCCCTATCATACGTCCGTTCATATGGGCCCTCCCTCAGAGCAAATCACCTACGATGTCTCCTGCAATGGTATTTGTACAGGCTGAAATATAATTACATACCAGATTCAAACACACACATATACATAAGTAATTACACATTAGAAACACACATGGACACAAACACACTAATAATTTATACACCGACACAAGCTTTGGTCCATATATTTGTTTTAAGGGAGTAAATCCTACAATGCCTTTAGTACAGATTGGCAGATTTTACTGAGTATGACAATAGTAATTAATATTAGCGGTAGTGAAAGGGACGCACAGCGTTATGAAATAAGACTATTACGGTGTATTTGTTTTGGATTTAAAATAAATTTCAATAAAATATATTTAATTAGTGAAAATTTAAGATCCTTTCAATAAAGGAGTGGAACAAAATCACGAACATTATAATAAAAAAGGTTTAGCCCAATGTAAAATTTTATAAGAAAATATTTTAATAAAATGGTTTTTATTTTATTTCTCAATTTATGTATGCAAATTTGGATTCCTTAGAGAAATATATCTATACTCCGAATTACTCATCGGACGAATATCAGTGACTTTCTCTTACAAATCGTGAAGTGCTAAATCGATAAGGTTATTGATTTATGAATCAACCATCCCATCAATTTACCAAGTAACAATCTACAAGAAGAATCAATAGTCATTCATACATGAACAAATCCATTGCAGAAAGGAGTTTTCAACTAACCAACAACATATTTTATGGTAGCCGAAACTATCATCTACTAAAAACTACATAGGCACATTCGAGTATTGTAAAATACCAATCCAGAATCATAATTGTCATTCTAAAATTCTTTCATAATTTACAATAAGAAATTAGTCTTATCTTTAGCTGACCAATAATATATTTTATGGTAGCCGAAATTATTCACTACAAGCTTTCATATCTTTTTATCTACATAATAAAGTAACAAGAGTTTGTTTAAAGTTTAATAATTTTTGTAGCCATTTTTACTTTACAATCCTAAAATTAAATGCGCTGTTCTCTCCAATAAAGATACCAAGCTCTTGTGCTTGGAGAGGGACTTACACTTATTATTTAATGTTTATGTTTGTTGATTAACGTGTATATAATTCACTTAATTTATTATTAAGAGTTTTAATGTTCTGTTGGAATTGTTTGGTATTGCATTTTGGCATTGTAAAGTCAAATGTTGGCATCTCGAGTATGAACTTTTTTTATATTTATTAACATTTTTTCTGTTGTATTTGTCTCCGAATTGATAATACTTAACACCATGTCATATTTAGGAGCCGTCAAAACGTCCAAGTGAATTGGCGAGAGAACGTGCATTTAATCGTGATCCTAGGTATTAGAAATTCAGATCCAAGGATTAATCCATAGCAGAGGATGCTGGCAGGACGATTATCCTTTCCAAATAAATCATCCACGGCTTGTTAGGCTAATTCGACCAGCCCCTCACACATTGAAAGTATACCCAATGCTAAGCCGGACTAGATATCCCCACTTGTATTCAATAAACCTTGTTTTCTTTTACCAACTGGGACACTGATGGTTGTATTTATTGAAATCATAATTGATGTTTACAAAATATTTTTTGTTCTTACAACGTGAAAATTCAGGATAGTATATATTAAAATTGAACCTTTTGGCTTCAATATGGTTAAAATTTAGAATGGTACATATTATAATCGTTTTTTTTTATTAAACAAGGTGAAAATCCAGAATAGTACATAGAACAACATTTTTGTTTCAACAAAGCGAAAATCTTGGATGGTACATAATAGAATACAACGTTTTTGGTTAAACAAGGCGAAAATTAAGATTCGTCTATTCAAAATCGAAAGTTTTTCTTAAAATAGAAGAAAAATTTAAATAGTAAATATTTCAATCGAATGTTTTTTGTAATAAACGTAATATGTATACAAACATGCTTTTGACCTGTCATTAAAGGTTAAGTGATTACAAATGTGTAATATTCATCTTTCTACCCATGATGGACAACCACACTACTCATTTTTTTGGAACTCATTCATACTCGTCTATCATCAATCTCATGACGCTTCATCATTGAGTTCACAACAGCCATCTATGGTTGGATTGAGAAATCTTTTATTTAGTAGAGACTCAGTATGGTATTTAAATGTATGCCCGATCAGAATCCCGGATTATTTTACATTCTGGGAGACGCGTGAAAAAATGATTTTGGTTGTTTTATACAGCTTATAATTTTATCAATTATTTTTTTCACAACGTTTTGAGTGTATCCAAATACTTGTTCACAAAACTTTTATCTCCACATAGGAATTATTTTTACATTGTGTCATCTGAACTTTTATTAAGATACAATATAAATTTTTGAACAAGTATTTGGACACACTCAAAATGTTGTGAATGAGAATTGAATTCATTTTAATAATATTCAAGTATATAAAATATTTGATGTAAACAATACTTATAAAGAGCTTGGATGAGGGTTGTATTAATATTAAATGATGTTTCCAAATAACTGAACACGGTATTCCATCGGAAAAGGGTAGATACCTTTTATTATACAAGATATTCAATGTAATACCTAGCTTGGGTTAATTTTTCTGGGTCTCGACTCAAAACATGATCGTACTCGATCCAGATTCGGGTCTTTGGGTATATTGGAAGTAATCTAACCGTCAATTCTCTACAGGTGTAATGTTCTCGAACGATGTAATTTAACCTTTTAATTATAAAGGCTAACAACTTAACAAGCATCCCTCTTGCCTAGACCCGAATCAGATAGTATGGCGAAGGTAGGGAGGGGTTGAGAGTTGAGAGGTAAATTCCTCCGTTCAGTAAAGAGTTAAAGCCTTTGTACTGCATACCAGCAGAAATATTTTAAATAATAAAGCATCACACTGTTAAATATTTTGTTGCCTTCAGTTTCTGCTGAAGCATTCTAAGAACGCTTTCTAGTTGAGAATTATGATAAAGGGAGCATTTTAAGGGCGGTTTCTCCGTTGTTTAGCACAAGTAAATATTTACCTAAGTACGAAGTGCTCTTCTTAAGTAAATATTTCAAATATTCAACAATATTATGTTCACATTAATATTTCGGTACTTCAAAATATCATCGGCATATAATGCGATAGCAGATCAATTTTTTTGTAGTGAAACCTCATAGACGGTGGAAGGACGAGATTTGAGAGTGAAATTTCAAGGAAGTGTCACGTTTATTAGGCACACTTCGTTACATGAGAGATAAGAAAGATAAAATGTTAATTCAATTTTGTATACTGACATTTCTTGGTGGAATTGCATTTTATTTAATAAAATAATGAATTATTTTACATTTATTTTATTTGACCCGTAACCGGGATTCATCTTAATCGACATCATCAGACTAGGATGTCGGTGACGACGAAACCCGGTCACAGGTCAAATAAAATAAATGTACTTAAAAACTTCAAACTTTATTAAAATCCGAATGAACAATAAAAATACTATTATTAAAATAATTTTTTTTTAAATTATTCAATATTTTTTATTATTATTACATTTTACTTGGTAATTACCACTAATCTTAAGATCTATTGTGACACGTATTTTGATGCATTCGGCAATGGTGCAAAACACGTATCATAGTGATTTTAAGAAAAAGTGGTTGGTATTTAACAAGCAAAAGTTATATTTTATAATTAAAATATATAACTCTTATATTAAAAATGGATAGATTGTGAATGGACAAAGTGAGTGCCGAATCGATTAATTTATAAAATGTTTTTTACTGATACTTTTACAAAATTATAAAATATATACAAAAAAACTTTGCTTTCAACAATTTTTATTTTTAGTTTTCCAAGCAGTTTTGACAAGCACACTGTCTTCTTCAGGGGTGGAAAAATATTGAAATTTATAAAATTATATGTAAAGTATGATATCCGTTTTCTTGCACTCATAACTGCATTTATCTCAACTTACCAGCATGTACTGAGTAGCGAATAGTTTAATTCACCAGCTTGCGTCTGACACGGCCTGTATCCTGTATTCCCCATGATGAGGAGAATGTAATCTTTGTTCCTCCAACTACCTTTGGCACAAGTTGGGCTACAGTTTCCAGCTCCGAAGTTATCAGCCGTCGGGCGGTTAGGTACACAAGTGCTCAAGTCCAGACGTAGCCTGTTTTAATGCCTCTGATTTAGTGAAAGCTCTATGAACAATGCACGCTAGTTTCTTACTATCCATAAACAATGCGCTTTACTTAATGAAGTTACCGAACATTACTTAACGTATACTAAGAGTCCGTTTAAGGAATATACACACACATATTTATACATATAAATATATACCTATATATATATTTATATATATATATATATATATGTATATATATATATATATATATATATATATATATATATATATATATATATATATATATATATATATATATATATATATATATATATATATATATATATATATAATATATATATATATATATATATATATATATATATATATATATATATATATATATATATATATATATATATATATATATATATATATATATATATATATATATATATATATATAAATAAATATATATATTTATATATGTATATATATATATATATATATATATGTATATATATATATATATATATATATATATATATATATATGTACATAAATATAAATAAATATATACATATATATATATAAATATATATATATATATATATATATATATATATATATATATATATATATATATATATATATATACATATATATGTATATATATATATATATATATATATATATATATATATATATATATATATATATATATATATATATATATATATATATATATATATATATATATATATATATATATATGTATATATAAATATATGAATAAATATATATATACATATATATATATATATATACATATATATAGTATATTATGCAGTATTATATCATGCAGTGCCCTTTGCACCCAGTGGTGCAAAGGGCACTGCATGATATATTTGTCCGCCTCCGTAGTGTAATGGTCAGCACGCTCGGCTACCGTTCTGGAGGTCCCGGGTTCGATTCCCAGGGGGGGTCAAATAAATATAAGTGATTTTTTCACTGTAATATAAATATATATATATATATATATATATATATATATATATATATATATATATATATATATATATATATATATATATATATATATATATATATATATATATATATATATATATATATATATATATATATATATATATATATATATATATATATATATATATATATATATATACATATATATAGTATATTATGCAGTGCCCTTTGCACCCAGTGGTGCAAAGGGCACTGCATAATATAAACGCAGTGTTATCTTGATCGTCAACACAAAAGGGAAAGGTGATCAGCCCTTCAGGTACCAGTCCAGGGTAATATTGAACAAATATTACAGTGAAAAAATCATATATGTATACTAAGGCGGTTACTATGAACAAAAATAAGCAAATGGCTGTAAAAATTATTGAAATTTTTTATTCATGCAATCGTGACTCAAATTATGTCATGGAAATATTTATAATTATCAACTTGGTGTTTACTTGTTTCGAAAAACTAGTTTTTGCAACCTCAAAAATATTTGTTTTGGTTTTAGTGATTATTGAAAATAAATATTTTTAATGAAAGCTAAAATCTAAATAAATAAAATATTCGTTTGTTCAAAATCTCAAATTTCGTAGTCACGTACCGATTTCTTTGAATTTTTAACACAACGTTGCATTCGAATTTAGGCAGTGAAAAACTTTTTTTTATATAAACAACAGATGGCAGCACCATCTGTTGAACGAGCAACACACTCAAAACTGAACGTTCCCAGGTTCAATTTTATCCTACTTTAATTCTATTTTTTAACGAATTAACAAAAATACATTGAAACCAAAAAGTACGATAAATAGAAAATGATTTTTTTTCACCAGTGCAATAATGGCTGCCTTCCAGATAGCTCGCACTGAAAAATCACTAACCTTTATAATATGTAGGCATGCGGCAGAAATCCGGGATAGAAGTGCTATATCCGACTATAATATTCTCGCTCGGGATAGATTTCAAGTGGCGAATTAACCCTTTGAAGTCAAATGTCACCCCATATCATTTAGCCAAAAGGAGTTTGAAACTGCTCCATGAAACTGTTCCCCATACCAGGAACAACCTCTTCTCCTGTACTCTGCACAAGTGGAGAATAGCGAATACCTGAGCCCAATTACAAAGCGTACTAAATGGCATCAAAGTCTTCCCATTTACAAAGCTGATTCTCTCAGCGTGGAGGGTTTTAAAATGTTAACAATTTTACATCGTTATATACATACAATGCATTGCTAACTAAGTTAACTAACTTACCACTACGCCACTTTCTCATAAAGGCAGGCAAAGAGATTAGAATGCCACACTGAACTATTTTTGCAAACAATCTTCGCCTCTTCCACATTAGTACATTTCCTCATACTTACCCTCCGATTATTCCGACTTCAGACCTGACCGCTTTCGCGTATTTAAAATACTTCATTTACACCAAGTTTAACTCAGTCTTTTTCTGCTTCTATTACTAACCACATTCGCTTCATAATGATTGAACTATTCTTCCTTCACTCCTCTCTTTGTATCGGGTTATGTCCCGTGGTTAGTTAGCGGACTCTTGAGTCAGAGTTTCTCGGTTCGAACCATTTTACCAGTTTACCACAATTTGGTACCCATTTTTAACAATTAGCCGCCTCACAGAAATAGTATAAATTTGAAATATTTTTGTAAATAATTAAAAAACACATATATTTTTCTTTGATTAAAAAAAAAAACTCATTCGATTCAGGTCCCCAAACTATCTCAACACACCTTTCTCAATTAAATCAATAACGCTTATCTCAGCCTTGCATTCATTCCTTTTATCACCATTCGAGAATCTATCATTCATTGTGTTGACGCACATTCGTCCGAGAAAACGTATTTCGACTGCTCTATTTTTATTCTTCTTTTGGCAATTACATACATGTTTCACTTTCAAACATTAGTATTGGAACCGGGACTCGAATTGTGTACAACCAGTTTAACTAATTATTTAATGTTCATGTAATGTTTTATGTGCTAAAAATAAATGAAAAACTATAGATGAAGAGTTAAAAAATATTTTTATAGTTTTAAAAAAATAAAAAAAATAACAATAAATTTTTTCGCTTTTATTTAATTTCACCAGTGACCGGGTTTCATCATTACCGATATCATCAGACTGGTGGTAGGCTAGACAACTTCCTATGCTATATGCACAAAAAGACTAGGGTTGAAAACCATGATTCAATATAATTTTCGAAAAAAATAATTTATTCTTTTTATAGTCATTATTATTTAACGTTACTTTCATTCATACAATTTAAGTAAGTTTTTTTACAAAAATGATAAGCATTAATTTTCCATTAATTGATTCGGCAGTCACTTTGATGTAATGTCCATGCATTTTTAAATTACGTTTTAAACGTATCTATTTAAAATCTATTGTGGCACATATATTGATGCATTCGGCAGTGTTTGGCAATGATGCCGAATGCATCGTAACACTTGCCACAATAGATTTTTAGAAATAGTGGTATTAACCAAGTAAAACTTTAATTAATAATGGACAGTTTACTCAGTTTATCAGAGGCATAAGTTTACATCGTTTTTCTAAATACTGAATATTTTTGTCTAAAACCCCTTGACAAGTTAATGAAAAAATTACAAATATTTATTTCAGAAATAACATTTATGAACAGAAGAAGTGAACTAATGAGAAAATGTTTTCATAACGTTTTTTCCCAATTTTCACTGAAAAGATCCAAGTTGATAAAGTATAAAATTGCTCTCATCATATAAAAAACCCATCTCAAATTTCTACTTTACGATAAAATTTCCAGCGAGAGGATAAAGTTTAATTCCTTTAAAACTTTTTAAAGCTCTAGGTTGGGCGTTTTACCAAATCGATGGGCGTTTTGTGTGGGAGGAGGGCGTGTCCTCGTCTCGCACCCGCCCAAGGCCCCGCCCATCCGCTCTCTCCACATAAAATGAACAAAAACTCTACCGAATAGGCGTGGCCAAAACAAACAACTCGAACTTATTATGTAACGGCACTTTAGCAACTTAAAGCTGCCAACTCAAAGAGCTTCTCAAATAACGCCAAAGGTAAAAATTACGAAGGAAACTTTTTTATCTGTGCAGCGTATTGATTTACAAAAAAAAACGTTCACCTCTTTATAATCGTAATTTAAGGCAGTATAAATTTTAAACGTTTTTTTTTTCCTTATTAACTTTAAATCAATGTATTGAATAAATTAATTACTTCAATTTATGATAAAGAATACATATTGATTGCTCAATACTCTTATTTAAAAATCTTTTTACGTACAATAGGACAGGGCTGCTAGAACTTTGATGTGTAACATGAGCCCAGTACAAAAAAAACTGTATTTGGTCTACAATAATGAACGTATCGACATGATTCATTGTTTCCCTGACAAGTGACACTTATAGTCACGATACTTTGATCGATACCACGATCTAAAAATTTTTTTCTGGGTTCTAATATTAACACATCAAAGTTCAAGTAGCCCCGTTCTATGGTAGATAAATTTTATATTTTTCTGAATTTTCCATAGCAATGAAACATTAAATTAACTAACTAACTAACTAATCATCATGAATGGGTAGGTAGAGAGAATGTCTTTGCAAATAGTCTTCTACACTTCCACATTCATGCATCTCTTCTTTCATTAATCCCGCCGATTATTCCGACTCCTGACCTGAACCATTTTCAAGCATTTTAAATACTTGATAATTTAAATTTTTCCTCGGTCTTCTCTGATTTTATTTCTATAACTACATTTATTCTTCTGATTAAAACGCAAATATCAGTTGGTAATGTTTTAGGCTTCGTATTTCACTCACTCCTTTCAGGAACGTCATAATTAAAAAAAACATGATTTTTATGGAGAACGTTTTTAAATTAAAAAATATAACACAATGTATTAAAAATAAATATCAAGCCTCTTATTGAACTTTTTACTGTGCAACAGATCTTTTTGGGTAAAACCTGAAGGTTTTTTCTTCATTTGAAAAATATTTAATTTATTTAAAAAATAATCAAACAATACCTTTTCTTCAAAATGCAAAAACAACACTTTCTGCCGTGTAGCGGGTAAATATTATGATAAAAATATGCCTTTTTTGCTGGGATATAGAAAATTTTCTGGACAATCTGAAAACATGCATAACTGAAAATTGACGATTTTTTTTATTTAAGACGTTCTTGAAAGTAGTGAGCGATTTAGGGACCGGATGATATTTTATTCATCGATCACCTTGAGAAAAGAAGAACTTTTAAAAGAGTTTCAAGGCGTTATAATTTATTTAGAAAGAATACTTTGAGATCAAACGGACCTAAATCAAAACGATTTATCAGTCATCGTACGAACTTGTTTAGAAATGGATTAAGTTTGCAGTAATTTTATGGCCCAGACGCCCGACGCTTTTTACGTAACATTACAAGAACAAACATCGTGATGATGATCTTCCAGAAGAAGTGAAAATTATCTTATACCTCTCGTATCTTCAAATTTATCTGAAATTTCATATCTCCATTAATTTTTCAATTTCAAATTTCAAATGATCTCACTTTATTTGTTTAATTTAATTTAATTGAATCTTTGAAGTTTGCTGACACATTCATTAACTAATATTATTTTTTTGAGGTTTTGGATTATGTATGTATTGTTTTTTTATTATTTACATTTTTTATCTTAAGAGCCTTGTAAACAAAATTTCTTGTATCTCTGAACGCCCTTGGCATTGTTGTTATTTTCCTTTTCCGACTACCATTTCCTTTTTTGTATTGTAAATAATGTCCTTAATCCTGTAGTTTTGGACTCACGTTATTCGTATTATATAAAGTTAATTCCACTCTTGAGTTAAAAAATCAGTAGCGTGTGATTAATCAGATTGCCTTCACCTAAGTAATGACCATGTATACACACCGCGGTACAGTGCTCTATGCACAATAAGTTGAAATAAGGATAAAAAAAATGTTTTTAAGGGCAACATTCCCATATCTACTCTGCTGGGGTAGGCAGAGAGGATGAACGCTATACTCTTTTGTCCTGACATACACTCCTAGCTTCGTTCACATCCATACATCATCTATACATACATGGTCTCCTGTTACGTAAACTTTTGGCACGACGTTAATCTTGGATTTTGTTACATCTTTCTTTCTTTCAAATACCATGACTTTTGACCTAGTTTCATCCATTTCCAGCTCATGTTCTAAACGTATATCATACATTCTTACAATATTCACTAAAAATTCAAAAAACTAAAAATTCAAAAAACTAAAAATTCACCACGCTACTAGTTATCTGAACGGCATTATTATATCAACGAAAATATCTAATTGATAGATTTGGCGTTGTATTTGTAGAACTCTATTTTAATTTATGTATAAAATATTAAAATAAAAATGAGTCACTAAATTGTACTTTTTTAAATGAAAAACACTCTTGCCTCGCCTTGTTATTTTGGGATTTTCGTACTACTGTGAAGATTAAATGCAGTGAGGGTCCTAATGTAGCTTTACAATTCTAGGTACTTAAATAATAGTTAGTCTTATTTGGTAAAACATGTGCAGTTATAATTCGAATAGTTGGAAAATGCCATAGCAAGGTGAAATAATTGTCACAAATTTAATTTTTATCTGTTTTTAACAGTTATATACAAGTTATTAGACTATGAAAATCAGTGTTTGATTTTAATATTTAATATACAAAAAAACCCTTTCTTAGATTAAATTCAGTTTATGTACACAATTTTTTGAACTCTATCAAAGATAAAACCTTTGGAATTAAGTGCAGACACTTTTGTTATTTATTTATTCTGGGCGGAGCTTGTTGGAGAAGATATCTGGTGGGGGTTAAAGGGGTATAAGGAGGTGTTGGAAGAGAAGGGGGATTCTGACGTCTTATCTATTGAGACAATAGCGTCTAAGATGAAAGTTTTTATTATTTCACATAAAAAGGTGTAATTCCTTCGTATGTGTAGTACCATTAAAATGAACAGGTTGAAGGAGGTGGCAACATAATGTAAACATTTTATTCTAGGTTGATAAAGCTGTGGATAAAATACTTAGTCACCCTTATTTTGTTTTCAAAAACATAGCATTGAAAATTAAATTAAATAAATTATTTTCTATCATGTATTTCTCGTTTGGTGAAAAAAATTACCTAAACATGAATTACAAATGAAATCTTTATGTGGGTTTTAGTGATGAATAATTTATTAGCAGAGTTCTGTAACATCGCATTTTTGAGAAAAACCAATGTTGAAAAATTCCAACCCTTTATAAATAATACAAGTTGATACAAGGTTTAACTTATTCTATCATTTATTATTTTCTACCATAAATGTGTTGTAATGTTTATATATTGATAATTATTAATATAAATTTGAGCGTAATTTCTGATTTTAATCGATTTATTTATTTGTTTTTATACAGCTATTTTGCCTTGTTGGGCCATTAAATAAAAATAATATTTATAACACGACAATGTAAGGCGAAGCAGCTATCACGAAAGATTTACGGTATAATTACACAATTCAACAACGTGTTGTTGAAAGTATTATATTTTGAAATGGAGAAAATTCCAATTCAATAGATAATTTATGAATATTTTAGGTTTCTCAACTTAAGACGAAGCATCTTGGGTAAATGATCAAGAGTTAATTTTATGAAAATTGTAAAATGTTTATATTCTTAATTTTTCTCTCTTTTTGTTTGTGTATTAGGTAAAAATCGTTAAAAACAAAAAAAAATATTAAAAAAGACCTCCACCGATAAGACACGCAAGTGTGCTTTAATGGGTCTCTGCAAATTGAAATGTTCCAAATATAAAAATTGTGATTAAAATAAATCTCTGACTGAGAGACTGAGCATCTCAATGCGTACAGCCTGGCATTTGGCTGGTATAAATTGGTAAAAGCTACAAACTTCACAAATTCTTACCTTATAATCTTAAATTGTACCTTTTATCAATTAAACTCTTATTTTCTGTTTAGTTTTTTAAAATCTAGATAGAATAAAAAATTTAATTCGTTTTACAATAAAGTTTAAAATTAAATAAAAAAAGTTGCAATAATTTGAAAACAATGAATGATTAAAATTAATTTCTATAACAAAAGCTTCGCTGAAGCGAAGTATACTTAACATTGCCAAGGAAACCATATCTACCCTATAGTAAAGCGTAGCAGTCTCTACGATGTCGTAGACTGTTATGACATAGCGTAAGTAGGTACTTGTATCTACATTGTCTTCCGTGTAATGGAGTCCCGGAGGTATAATGCCGGAATGTAATAAAGAAGAAAGATAAAGAAAAGACAAAGTTATATAGTGAAAGCTTGAGAAAGGTAGCGAAACGGCGACGTTTTAGGAAAAAATGGCACACTTATATTTTGTACATAAAGATAAACTTCTCACCCTATTCTCAAATTTATCGCGATTTTTGTTTCACTTTACTATCTTTGCGACGGTCGTTAATAAATATTATTTTACAACCTCTTTCGTACTTTACTGTGAATTTTGTATTTATTTTGCAAAATGTGTTTATTTATTTATTGTATAATTGTTTTTTTTTTATTTATGTAACTATTCTTTATTATATGCTTTCACTAAATGTAAAGCTGTACAATTCCCGAATAAATAAAAATAAAATAAAAAAATATTGGCAACGAATCCAATAAGTATAAGTAAATGATCATACCATTATCAAAAACTGTTTAGCATAAAAAAGTAGTTAAGTAATATTTTTTTGCCGATACTTTGTGGCACATGTTTAAACCTTATTAAATTAAAGTCAACCATTAAAAAAAAACTTCTTACCATTTAATATATTCCCTTTAATTAAAAAATACATTCAAACTAACCATGACGCCGCTTTTCCGCAGGGGTAGGCAGAGAGAATCGATCGCCACACCACTCTGTCTTTGGAAACATTCGTCGCCTCTTCCACATTCATGAATATCCTCATACATACCCGACTCCTGATCCGGCCGCTTTAAAGTGTTTGACATTATTGATTGTGCCAAGTTTTTCTCGGTCTTCCTGTGCTTCTTTTTCTTACTACATTCACCTCATAAATTTGTTCAACCATTCTTTCCTCACTTATACGTTCCACATGTCCAAACCATCTCATCACACTTTTCCTAATTTTTACGATAGTGCTTATCTCAGCATTGCATTCTTTCCTTATTTGATCATTCGAACATCTATCAACCATCGTTTTGCCACACATTCATCTGAGGGATCGCATTTCGATAAATTCCATTCATGTGTATATATATATATATATATATATATATATATATATATATATATATATATATATATATAAATATAAATATATATATATATATATATATATATATATATATATATATATATATATATATATATATATATATATATATATATATATATATATATATATATATATATATATATATATATATATATATATATTTATACACATTTTAAGTGCGTCCAAATACTTGTTCATTCATCTGGATTATATCCACCTAGGAGTTATTTTTAAATTTTTTCACATCTCAACACACATAGATAACAAGGAATATGGAAGTCTAAGTATTTACAAGGCTTATGACCTATCATAGATTGGTAAAGTAACCACTTTACACACGTGCAATATACAACATTTAAAAATTGATGAGCTAATAAAACATCTTTCAAAATATCTTTCAGGTTTAGTGGTCATATCTAGAAGAAATGACAAGAAGAATAAGACAAATGAATGAACTAGGTGACAAATCTTGATTGATATTGTATATATTTTATTATATTGTATTGTATCTATTGTATTGTTTTTAGAGATAAAATTTAATAATTTATTATTAAGTATAAACATTGACTATCATTTTATAGACATATAAACTAAATAAGCTATAATTCCTTATTTGTTTTCGGAAATAATAATTTTAGTAGGCAACTAATCCATTTTTTTAAATCAACACTTCACTTTAAATCACAACTGATTCAGTGTTTCTTCATGATATGAGCAAATATAAAATTGTAATTCCTGTTTAAAAAATTGTGGAAAGATTGATAAAGACATAGAAAGAAGAGTGAATGCTGGGAACAAAGTGAATGGTGCACTGAAATCAGTTATAGCAAATAAAAACCTATCAGCGGAAGCTAAACTGGCAGTGCACAACGGAGTCCTGGTTCCAACTCTAATATATGGAAGTGAAACATGGAGTTGGCAAAAGAAGTATGAAAGTAGACTGAAAGCAGTCGAAATGCGATCTCTCAGAAGAATGTGTGACAAAACGATGTATGATAGATGTGCGAATAGTGAAATAAGGAAGGAATGCAAAGCTGAGATAAGTATTATCGATAAAATTAAGAAAGGTGTGTTGAGATGGTTTGGACATGTAGAACGAATGAGTGAAGACAGAACGGTAAAACAAATTTATGAGGCGAATGTTAGCGGGAAAAGAAGCAGAGGAAGACCGAGAAAAACATGGCACGATCAGGTATGCCAAATACTTGAAAGTGGTCAGGTTAGGAGTCGTAACAATCGGCGGGTATGTATGAGGAGATGCATGACCGTGGAAGAGGCGAAGAATGTTTGCAAGGACAGAGTGGTGTGGCGCTCTATTTTCTCTGCCTACCCCTGCGGAGAAGCGGCGTGATGGTTAGTTAGTTAGTTAGTTAGTTAGTTAGTTTAAAAAAAAAACTTTGTATTCATGATTTAAATACACTCGTACATACCTCCACGACAATAATTCATAATATTAATGTCCTAAAAGCCATGAAAAACTCTTCTGAGATTTATGACAAACGACAATTAATAACAATTTACCGTCTTAATTCCTTCCAGCATCTCCAAGTTTATTTGACTTACCATTTAGGAAGCCTTTGGTATAAGACAAAGTAGGGATTGTTATCGCGCAGCAACTCGAGGAAGCCTGAAGTGGATATTAAGGATGGAAGGAAACGAAGGGGAGAGGAACACAGCCTTAATAAGTGGTTAAATTTAAAATAGCTTACTTTAAAACACAAATTTTAAGGGTGCCAAAAATAGGGCTAAATTTAATGAATTCAATTCATTAGGCTGTATTTTAAAACCCGTGATTTGTAATAACCGAGTTGCTGTGTCAACAAATGCAGTTTGTTAGGACTTTGTATGACATTACAAATATCGCTCACTCCTTTCAAGAACGTCATAAATCAAAAATCGTCAATTTTCAGTTGTGCGTGTTTTTGGAATGCCCAGAAAATGTACTATATCCCAGCAAAAGCGGCATATTTTAAACTTAATATTTACCCGCTACAGGGCAGAAAGTGTTGTTTTTGCATTTTGAAGAAATGGTATTGTTTATTTTTTTTTTTAAATATACTAAATATTTTTCAAATGGAGAAAAAACCTTCAGGTTTTACCTAAAACGATCTGTTGCACAGTAAAAAGTTCAATAAGTGGTTTGATATTTATTTTTAATATATTGTATTATATTTTTAAACTTTAAAAACGTTCTCCTGAAAAATCAAGTTTTATTTATTTATGACGTTCTTGAAAGGAGTGAGCGATATGCAGAATTGTATGTTTGTAATTTATAGTATTTAGTTTAAAAAATAATATGGAAAATTGTTAAACAAACAAATTATCCTCCATTATCCTGAATACGTAATTCAAAAGGAATTTGTAGAACAACGTATCATTCCTCGTTTAGATTAAAGTTATACAGTAATGGTCACTTTATCCTACTGAAACGGTAGAATTATACTTGAATTGAAATTGGGTAAAAATTTAAGATCTTTTTTACTGGGATTGTATGTCGGGTGAACTGTCATTGTACTTTTGATCACAACTTTTTTTTCAAAATTAACTAATTAATAGAAATAACAACAAAAAAGGCACCTATATTCAATTTTCAATTTGAAAAAAAACGTTAGTGTAGTATAGAATTGTGTTAAGTAAATGCGATATTTTTTTTTCATATGCATGGACTTCTTTAATATCAGTGATATTTTAGTAACTTCAGTTATCTTCGCTCTCTTATCTTGGCTATCTTTCTAAATATTTTTATTAAAATACTGTGTTATTAATGTCTTTTTACTACTGTTGGCAACCCTACTAGATGGCCATAAAGCATTCAGTTAACAAGATTCATTCCTTCCAGTTACGCCATCTCGGGGTAGCTCGGCCAGTTTCATGCACGCAAATATTCCTCGGCAATTATACCTAAAGTACTTACTCACATTCTGCGAACATGGGCGCTAGCAGCTAGAAGCGAGTAGGCACCCAGTTCATATATATTCATGGCTCCAGAACGCCGTTCCACGTAGAAAAGAGTAATTAAAACCTTCCGTTGCTGATTTATGGTGGTTTATACCACCGCACTTAGTGACAGGGGCAGTTCGTGAATTCTAAGACAGCAAAAATGAATAGATAAACGTAAATATGGATAAAAAAAAGAAATAATTTGAACTTTATATTACATGTCAAAAAAAATAATGGAGTAAACCTTGATTTGCGAACAAGTATCTGGACACACTCAAAATATTGTAAAATTGTATTAGTTTATTTAAAATATAATAGGATTTTTTCATTTTCATAATTACATGGATAAATAGGGTTCCAAGGAACCTCTCTTTATTGAAATCCCTTGAAACACTCTCCTTATCATTCATCGTTCACTTTGTGCAATACCACTTTAAATTATTTGATTTTAAAGTGGTATTACACAAAATGAACGATGAGTGATAAAGAGAGTGTTATATTATCATACCAGAAAGTTAACAATGCTTTTAATATACACAATAAAATCCATTGTAGCACGTGTTTTGATGTATTCTACATCATTATTAAACACCGTATGATGATGATGTTGAATGCGTCGAAACACCATAGATTTTTAATAAAATATGGTATTTACCAAATAAAAGACAATTATTGTAAATAGGTGAATTTATTGTTATTATTATTATTCGATGTCGCGTGAGGTATATCGTGACCGGATACAGCGTTTATGAAGTCATCGATGTCCTTTCAAAATTTGGATGCTAGACTAAGTGAATTACACGAAAAACAGAAGCTTTTAAGACTAAATCGATTGTAAAACCGTCCCGAAGAGATAATTTAAAAAAAACTGTACAAAAAAACCCTTTTGGTAAATTTCCTGTCATTTGTTAACGTAAATTTTTACTCAAAAAATCTGTCTCCTGGCAACCCAGGATTTTTAGTATTTTTTCTGACCATAAAATCATAAAATTTCAACCAAGTGCAAAAAATATTTGATTGACCTAAAATAAACAAGTTTTTACAATTTCTTTAAAAAAATAGCAAAAACTCATTACTTGATTTTTATATTGGGGTAATCACGTGGGCCTTTACGTTCTTTTTCAAACTATCCTTTTTTGATCGTACAATTTTGTCCTTCAAAACGTAGAGATTATTTATAAAATCTCCGCATAGACTGAAATGAAATACATATTTTTTGGACCTTTGCATGAATTATTTGTAAAAGTAGCATAATGTTTTTAGAATTGATTCACACGTGTTTATGTATATAACATGGCTATAAATATCGTTATATGTCGCTCACTTCTTTCAAGAACGTCATAAATAAAAAAAAACTTGATTTTTCAGGAGAACGTTTTTAAGGTTTAATAATATAATACAATGTATTAAAAATAAATATCAAGCCACTTATTGAACTTTTAACTGTGCAACAGATCATTTTAGGTAAAACCTGAAGGTTTTTTCTCTATTTGAAAAATATTTAGTATATTGAAAAAAAAAATAAACCATACCTTTCCTTCAAAATGTAATAACAACACTTTCTGCCTTGAAGCGGGTAAATATTAATAGATTTATATTATCCACTGACACTTCGTGATGGAATTGCATTTTTAATTTATTATTAGATTAAAACCAATATTTTTAGCTTTTCCACTTTTTTATTTGACCAGCGACCGGGTTTCGTCGTTACCGACATCATCAAAAAAAAAAGGGTAAATATTAAGTTAAAAATATGCCTCTTTTGCTTGAATATACTACATTTTCTAGGCATTCCGAAAACATGCAACAACAAGGAGTGAGCGATGTATGTGTGCAAATAATCCTCATTTCAAAATTACATTTGAGGAAAAAATCATTTTTACCGTCTACATTTGAAAACAATTTAATTAATGTTGGTCAAATAGTTTTGTAATAAATATTTTATATTTTCCTTAATGTAAGTAAATTGTTATTATTGATTTTTGTATGTCCTATCCCTACCTCCTCTTTTATCCTTTATTTATTGTTATTACGATGTATTTTGTTTGATAGAGCCAAAATCACTCGAAAACAAGTGGACGGCTTAAAAAAACATGGCTTTATATATGAAATAAAATACTTTGACAAAATGGAGTATTTAAATTTGATATATTCATTTTATGTAAAATAAGGGATGTCATAATGATTATGAACGCCAATTTTTTCGCCGCGACGCCACTGGAGAGAGATTTCTTTATAAAACAAGGGCATAATAAGCATTTAAAAATTAGCAATTATAATTCACTTATTTACGTAATTTAAGCACTGGCATTGTGTTTTGCGGAGATAAAATAACAATTTGTTTGGAAACGGTCCTATTATTTTCAACTGTGCTACAGTAATGACGCGGTAGTCCCAGAAATTCATAAATTAAAATTAGATTCCGAACACTTTGCTTAAACACATCTTTAGCATAACGGGCAACTTGCACAACATACCCAAATACACAAGTCGTATAGGCATTAATTGGAAAGGATCGGGAATGTAAGGCAATCAATCATTTAAAACTACTAGGCCAAGCTCAAATGACCATACTGACAAGACCACGAGAAAAAATGTATTTTTTCTTAATTATAAAAATAAAAAATGTAACAAAAAAATCAAATCTCAATAAACTGCTATTGAAGCTGTTTGTCATCGCGTTCTTACAGTAATCGTCCAATCAAGCATAAATAACGAAACCAAAAAAATATGTTACATATTACTCTACATTTCAATACGTTTATCGATTCACGCAAATACAATAAACACACACACGCACACACACACACACACACACACACACACACACACACATACGCACATATAAATAAATATATATCCATGTACACACATCTACATATATTATTGTACCATGTAAAAGTTAACGAAAAAAGAGGAATAAAAATATGTTTTGAAAAAAGATTTAAATAAAAATATCAATAAAAAATGATAAACATGTGTTGTTCGAATTGTGATGCAGATTATCTCAAGGGTGTTGAATTATTCCTGTGAAAAAATCGACAGAAAAGATCTAGAGTTATTAAATTTTGATTTAAATTTTGAAAAACCATCGTATTGAATGCGAACTTAATAATGTACAGGAGAAAGTTTAGACAAGGCGTGATGCTTTTTCCAAATAAATTACATCGTTACAGTATTTAACACTGTGCGAAAATGTTGATGCGACTGATTACAGGGTGCTCAGTTAAATGTTAGTTATGTACGTACTTGCTACTCAATGTAGGGCTGCTTTTCGGTGGTTTTATTGATATTAAAAATAATATTAAATGATTATAATATACTGAATAAATTGAAATATCTTAATTATTACCTATCCGAAAACATTTTCATGGAAGTGTAAAAAAGGATTTTAATTTTTTATTATTTTTCTTAAATAAAAGAGAAATATTTATGTTTTTATTTTTTTACACAAATACTTCGATTTCATACCATTTCTGTGAGCCTAAGCGGCTCTTTATAAGAAATAGGCATTAAATTTTGGTAGAGTGGGTTCGAGAAACTCTGACTCGAGAGTCCACGACACTAACCACGGGACCACAACCCGACACGTCTAATTTTTGAACATTGGATAAGATAAATATGCGAGATCAAAGATGTCGTTATGCGAGGAAGACAACGAAAAAGATAGTGGTATGCGCATGTGAGGATAATTTTAGAATAGTTGTATTTCCTTACCTCTTATTTTGGTTAAAATCATGTTAGGCTACCATTTACGGGAACTTGAGTTAGATTTCTGATTATTTCAAAGCAATAATTATAATAAAGAAAACATCAATAATCAAAACTTACAATGAAAAATTATAATTAAGGCATATTCACCACTGAAAAAATTATGATAATTTTATTTTGATATTATTTTTTGACTCTCATCAAAGATAAAGAAGAATATGGAAGTCTGGCATTAACGGAGCTGACGACCGTCATAGGCTGGTTTAAGTGTTCACTTTACACACGTGTAACATTAACTAAATCTACCCATTATTGACAACCACACTACTCAAATTCTTGGAAGTTGTATATATATGAACCAATTTTGAAACATTGTTCTCGAATCACTATAACTTCACTAGAGACATCTATTGGTGAGATGAAAAGATGCTTTTCACTGAACAGAAACTCTTATATTAGTATGTGAGGTCCGAATCCTGGATTATAATCACACACATGAGAAACGCCAGAAAATATCATTTTCATTTTATTATTTATTTTTATTTATTTTTTAAGTTTATAATTTTGCCAGATAATTTATTTATAAGATTTAGAGTGTGTCCAAATACTTCTCCACAAATCAGGATTATCTCCAGATTTAGGAACAATTTAATAAAATGAAAAATAACTCCTATAATTGGAGAAAATCCAGATTTGTGAACAAGTATTTGGACACACTCAAAACGTTGTAAGTTTTATTTTGATCTTCAATCAAGAAAACAGTCTAAAATTTAATCCGTATTCGTTGTCCGAGGGAAGGATAATATGCGTAAGGGTACAGGTACAATTTTTAATTCGAAATCACTACACCATTACCATTTTCACGTCTTTAATTGTGTTTTCACAAAAAAGAGTTTTGTCGAGTTCCCCTGTCTCAGTCCATTACGAAACCGAAAGCTAGTTTGCTCAGTACTAAAGAAAGTTAATGGACAGTGTCTGGGCACCCTAGCAGCCAGCGCCCTACCAGCCTAGCGGCTTATAGTCAACGCCACAGAAAGAGTCAGTTTTAAGTCCACCCCCAATTATCGCAATCCGATTAGTGTTGTCTTGTAGAATTAAATAAAATAAAATAATTATTTTATTTAAAACCAATTTATTTTTCGTACTTTTATTCAAATCGTTTCGACAGACACCTTGTTATCTTCAGGGATGGATGTATACTAAACTTAAAACTGTAAAATATTAATAGTTATGTAGGAAGGCAGGATAATAGGGTAGGAAAATTAAGTGAGATTTGAAGTAAAAGGGGATGGAGGCGTGGAGTTTTTATTATAATTTTTTCTAGGAATGGGAAAGTATCTATAAAAAAAAATTTAGAAATTGTCTTGGAAAATATTTTTTTTTATGATTTTTTTATTCTAACTTTAAATAAAGAGACTTTTAAGGTTCATGTGGTATTTACAAATATAGTTAACTTAAAAAAACAAGGAAGGCAAAGGAAGAAGGATCAAGAAAGGAGTTAAAGGGGGAGAGGTAGACTATACAGAAGAAGAATGATCTGATGATGATCTGATGGCAGGTAGGGTTCCAAGGAGAGATAGTAATGAAGGTCAATAGAAAACAAACAAAAAACAGGAAATAATGCAAAAGTATTGTACTTTTTAAAATGAATTATAAATTATAACTGAAAAAAATGCTACAGACGTTTCTTGAGAGTCGTAATGTTTTTTTCTGAATAATTACAAAATATAGGGGGTTGTAATGGAAGCGGTTACATTTTATGAACTTTAACGATTAAAAATCAAAGTTACATTGACCAAACAAAGTATGTATTACGTTTAGTTTGATGTTTTTTGTATATTACCATAAAGTATGATAATTGTGATTTATTTGCTGGGAGCTGCTGATGTGAGTGTAACTCTTAAATGCATATGTAAAGATTGTTGAAGCATATAGTTGTTTTAGTATCAAAAGTTTTAATTTGTTGAATATTTCCTCCGTTGAAGTTCGTCCCAGAACTTAACGTATTGTTTCATTATTGATTTTTGGTCAATAATACTATGTATTTAATGATGCATAACTTGTACTACCCAATAATCCTATACTTGCAGAATATACTGATATGAAGCATAATGTTTTTTACTAATAATTTTTTTTAAGGATGTTCTGAATAGTTTTAAGGATAAATGTAAGTTTTTAAAGATTTTTAAAAGTATTTTCAGTTTGAAAATCCCATTTTATGTTTTTGTATGTTTGTGTACCTAAAATAATAAAACAAACAATGTTAATTTATTATTATATTATAAACTCAAATCAATCATTGATTTTTAGAGTCTAATAAATTGTATTTTATTATTAAAAATACAATTGTTTCGCCTTGATATGGTATTTTTAAACTACAGGAGTTGGAAATGCCACAACAAATCGAAACAATTGTCACAAATTTTATTTTGATCGTTTTTAATAGTAAAATGCAGTTAAGTAGACTGTAAAAATCAGTGTTTCATTTCAATATTTAATATTTAAATTAAAATGGAGTTTTACAATTAAAACTTAAAAATCTACAACAAAAAAAAAAAAGTTAGTTTTTCGTCTATTATTACTCCGTGGCAGGTTTCGTGGCTGCAACTTTAGTAGGCCCGTTCTCCCTTTTATAATCCGATGCTCGCATTCTAGTCAGCTCGTTACGTCCGCCGTGTAATTGCCAGCGCTAATTACTGATTTTTATCTCAAAATCGCAGTGCAGCAGCGGCGCCTACCGACCGAACGGTCGAGCAGCGCAGACCCCGATGCTCTTTTGCAAACGCGATCTTGGCGCAGATTAGCTTGACGAGAACTCCGGGTGATTATGTGGCTTGCTTGTTGTTGGTTTTAGGGACTAAATTATGCTTTAGAGAGTCTTCGAATACCTAGTTCCCGTTTGCGTTTATTGCTGATTCTAACATGTCTTAAATTTTGTTTGTTTTTTTTTTTCATTTTTTTTAACCCTTATCCGTACCCTAATGGTGCATAAGGTGCTGCATCATATAAAAACAGTGTTATCTTGATCGTTAACACCTGTCGGAAAGGTGATCAACCCGCTTCAAGTACCAGTCCAGGGATTCAATTCTAATAATGAATTTTTATTTATTTATTTTTTCTCTATCCTCACTAGGTATTTGGAGATACCTGTTCTGAGGTAGGCAGGGTATGCTTATTTTTTTTATAATACAGCTTTATATATAGTTTAATGATGATATAAAAGTGGTAAGATTGAAATAATATGAAATAATAATTATAAAAAGAAAGCAAATAGAGAGTTGAACTAAAAGAAAAGTAAAATCTAAAGGAGTAACATTACAGAATTAGAAAATAGGATTAGAAAATAGGATTATATAATTATAAAACACTGACACTGACACATAGATTAATCACACACAAACTTTTATTTGCTGCTCCAACTGGGATCTTCCAATTTTTAGGAGCCATTCTTTTGTGTGCATTTTGAATTTATTTCCAACTGAACATAATATTTATTATTAGAGTGAAAAAATCACTTATATTTATTTGAGTAACCGAGGAATCGAACCCGGGACCTCCAGTATGGTAGCCGAGCGTGCTGACCATTAAACTATGGAGGCAGACAAATTTTTGTGGTTAGGTTAGGTTAACCTAACGAGAACTGTGGGTAATTATATATTCAAGTGAAACAAAGCTGAATAACTTTAAAAGTTAATGATTTTTTTAATACACGAATTTTCACATATTAATTTAAAAAGATATGAATATAAAAACACGTTTGTATTCAAATGCAACGTTGTGTCAAAATTTCAAAGCAATCGGTTTACAACTTTAGGAGATTTAAAATACATCTGAAACAAGTAAACACTAACTTTTTTCGGATTAAAAAAAAACACTCCTTCTATCATGTTTGCTATCTGTGCGTTGTTGCTGAAAAACACATTTGACTATTTTATGTGTCCTCAATGTAGGTTCTTTAAAAGTGATTTTTAAGTACATTTACCATTCAACGCAAGATTGACTATCCGTAATCAATAACATTTTATTTTTATGCTAAAATATTAAATTGTTTATCTCGTATTCAATCACTAAAAATAAATGTAAACAAATATCAATATTTTTCTATGACGTAAAATATCAAGTTTATTGGATAAAAAATAACACAAAAAATAATAAAATATTGTGGGGTTGGACACTGATTTTATTTTTAATTAAAGAAAATGCCGTTTTTTTAAAAGAAATTCCCAGTGATAATTTTTTGTTATTGTTTTTTAACACCATTTGAAAATACCATAAAATATGGAACAATTAATTAATAAACGAAGTTTGTATGAATTTTACAAAATAGGGATCTAAATTGTGAATTTGAGACGTTAGGATTTTAACGATAAACTACGAAAAAAATTGTGAAAAGAAGACATATAGTTCGGATATTGCAAAACTGTTCTCCTAAACTCCCTTTTTGTTGTTTTTAAAACGCAAATAATTTTGATATTTTTATTGTATTATTTTGGTAGAATCATTTAAACTTGGTTTGTAAGTTTATTTTTTATATAAATAATGCACATGATATTCAAATGAACAATATTTATAACGGTTTTTATGAAAAATAAATAATTTATTAATTAAATAAAAAATAAAAATGGTGGAACTAACTGAATTTTATAAAATAAAATAACAGCTATAAAGCATGATGATGTCGGTAACGACGAAATCCCGTAGCTGGTGAAATAAAATTTACGTGGGAAAAACTATGTATGTAGTTGTTATTTTACTTTATTCATTGTATATAATATTACAAGTGTGTAAGTGTGAATACTCTTATAATAATATAATAAGTGTATTCGCTTCCTTAAGCGTCATTCCGTGGGGGCTTCAGTTCAAAAGTGCATTTTGCTAATTGAATCAACCATTTTTAACCGAGCTCATTGTTTCAATATCTAATCTGACCAACTTCTATGACGTCCATCATCATCCACCCGTCTTTATAGCGAATACCCCCATTCCATCCCCAAACGCATCGGCCACCCTTTCCGATACAATCAGCAACGTTCAAAAACAGAAAAGGCAATTAAGCGCGTGGATATGTTCATGAATAAGCCACCCTGCGAGCGGGGTTGGAAAAACGTAAAGGGTTGATATGATATTAAAATTTTAAATTAAATCGCGGACTTATCTAGGTAGGTGGGGTTCCATTAATGCATTTCAAGTATGAAATATTATACATGCAATATCCATTAAAAATTATTTGGTTTTATATCTTATTTTAGGAGTAAGGTATTTGTTACATCGCCTTCACATAGCTTAATTATCAATTCAAGAGTGATAAAAAATAATCTCGTAAGTTCAAAACTCATAAACTTTGAAATACTGTTGTTAATACTTTTGTACTATTTTCTTATTTTTTGCTCCTTATTATACTTATGACATACTCCTTACGTTCCATTCGTTTTATTTACCTTTTAAGCAATATTTTTATCCCATACTTATCCAATACTTTCATTAAATACCACTATTTTTATCCCATACTTATTACATACTACCCCATACCTCGTATTCTCATCTTACTATAGTATTTTTAATTTACGTTTTACGTGGTAAATACCACTATTTCTTAAAATCTATTTTGTATGATGCGAAATGCATAGAAGCACGTGTCATAATAGATTTTAAAAAATAATAGTATTTACTGAGTAAAGCATAAATTTTGAAAAAATAGGTATCAAATCATGACATCGTTTATTTAATGCTATATATTATTCCATCTGTATTTTAGTTACTACGATAATCCATGTTTGTATGTACTCATTTTTATATAGATTTATATTATCCACTGACACTTCGTGATGGAATTGCATTTTTAATATATTATTAGATTAAAACCAATATTTTTAGCTTTTCCACTTTTTTTTTAATTTGACCAGCGACCGGGTTTCGTCGTTACCGACATCATCAGACTGGTGGGAGGCTATACAAATTGTTATGTTATATATAAAACAAGGCAGGAGTTGATAACCATGATTTGATATAATTTTATTGAGAAATTAATTTAATTTGAGTGAATTTAAGTATTGTATGATATTAAAAATATTTTTTATAAAGGATTTTTTTTGTATTGAGAGCACGATTTTATATAAAGTTATATTAAATTTGCATTTTTAATTTTTTTTAATTTTATATTTTTTTAATTTTTTTTTTGTGAATGAATTTAAATTATGTAACGATATCATTTTTATTTTGTTTTTTTTTTACTATTTAATTTTTTTAATGATTGATTTCCTTGCAATCATTCGTATTTTTTGTTGTGTTCCTATTTTGTCCAATATTTGTACATCTGTATGTAACTCTTATACACATATTCGTTCTTAATAAATTGTTAAAAAAATATTGTGGAAAGATATTAATTATTACATAAGTATGGTTACGGCCACTAATTATAATAAATTATATTCAATTATAGGTTTGATACAATGCTCTGTCAATCAGGGGAATCTGCCGATGCTTAGGAATGGGTAGTATGTAAATTATTAGTAATATATAATTAGATCAAACCCGTGTTATTACTGTTGGTGGATTATTAGGATGATAGATCTAGATTGCAATCAGTAAATGACAAGGCTAAACGTTTTCGACCGCATAATGTGATTAGATAAGATGACTATCAATTAATAACATTATATATTGATTTATGTAAAATAAACCAATTATCATGAGATGAAATCCACAATTGAATCAAACCAATTTTAAATCATCTATGTAAATATTAAGAAACCAGTTCCTATTTTAATTTGGAAAGTGTTCTGCCGGTAAAACAGATGGTGAAATAACGGGAGATTTGAGATAAGATAAGTCGACTATCAATTTATATAATATTAATATAATATCGATAACGATTTATGTAAAATAAACGAATTACCATGAGATGTAATCTATAATTGATTTAAACCATTTTATTTATTGTTTCAGCATTAACTTTGTGGTAAGACATGTTACAATGATTAAAGAAAACACTTCGTTTTTTACCACTTGAGTTTTATTATAGACTACATGTTTCAGAAGTTAAACTTCCATCATCATCATTGTTATTATACAGACCTGAATGATGGAAGTTTAACTTCTGAAACATGTAGTCTATAATAAAACTCAAATGGTAAAAAACGAAGTGTTTTCTTTAATCATTGATTTAAACCAATTCAAAATCAGCTATATAAATATTAAAAAATGTATTACTTCCTCTTTGAATTGAAAAGTGTTCCGCCGGTAATACTGAGTGAGAAAAAAAACAAGAAATAACGTTAGATTCGAGATAAGATGAATCACTATCAATTAATTATATTATATTGATTTATGTAAAGTAAACCTATATTCATAAGATCTGATACACAATTGAATTAAAACAGTACGAAATTATTTATAAATGTAAAGAAATGTATGTATTCCTTTAATTTTCGAAAATATACCTACGTTTTACATGTACCTACAGATTATTCGTACATTATTTTTTGACCCGTTGTATTTCTGCTGTTTCTTTAAAAGAATATTTATCATTTTGATGTACCAGCATAAAATTTGAAATCTGGGTATTTACAGGGTTTATGACCCGTCAAAGACTGGTTAAGTGATCACCTTATACACGGGTAACATTCATCATGATTGACAACCACAAAATTTTGGAAATTATTAATATATCTTAAATAAGTTTCCGGTACCATCTATGGTTGATTTGAGGGAGCTAAGTAATTTGATTGAGCAAAGACTCTTTTATTTAAATGTATATAAGATTCTATCCAAATTATTTTACATACTGGGAGACGCCTGAAAGCATGATGCTCAATTTTATCCAGCTTATAATTTGACAAGTTTTTATTCGCAAAATTGGTGTTCCACTTTTAATGTGAGTTAGTTATTTTTAAATTTTGACATCTCAATAAAGATGATGCTGAGATGTCTAAATGTTAAAATAAAGCTCCCATGGGGAGAAATCCAGAGTTGTAAGCAAGAATTTGGACACATATCGCTCACTCCTTTCAAGAACGTCATAAATCAAAAATCGTCAATTTTCAGTTGTGCCTGTTTTCGGAATGCCCAGAAAATATTCTATATCCCAGTGAAAGCGGCAAATTTACAACTTAATATTTACCCGCTACATGGCAGAATGTGTTGTTTTTGCATTTTGAAGAAAATGTATTATTAGATTTTTTTTAATAAATTAAATATTTTTCAACTAGAGAAAAAATATTCAGGTTTTACCTAAAAAGATCTGTTGCGCAGTAAAAAGTTCAATAAATGGCTTGATATTTATTTTTAATACAGTTTATTATATTTTTAAACTTTAAAAACGTTCTCCAGAAAAATCAAGTTTTTTGATTTATGACGTTCTTGAAAAGAGTGAGAGATGTATACATTCAACAATAATACAACAATAAAGTGCAGACGTACCGTCTTGATTACCAAAGCAAACTTGTGTAAAAAGTGATATTTTCATGCCAAGTGTCAAAAAAACATAGTCGAATACCTTCATATCGACTTTTCTTACCGGATAATTGTTAAACTGTGACACGGAACTGTGCAATAATAACATAAAAACATCATTTCGAAAAATATATAAACAAGCCATACCTAGTGTTCCTCGCTGATATTAAACGAAACTTCCATGTGATTGGTTAACGATCGATCGTACCTACCAATCCGCCGCTTCTATCAAATCGGACTTTGACCGGCAATTAGCGCTGAATATATCCAGGGGTACTCAACCTGAACTTATTATAACTTAATTATAAACTAAATTAAATTATATTTTTACGAAAAATAAAATGTCGAATACCAATAATACAGCTATGCAATATATCGAAGAAGCGAGAAACATTATAACTAACTTAAACATTTTTATTAATGATCAAAGTAACAAATTCACTAAGGATCACATCGCAAAATTGTCTCCCAAATTCTCAAACCTGTTGGGGACAATAAGCCGAATGGCAGTGAAAATGGGGAGCTTAGAGGGAGAAATTATATCTTACAAAACAATAATCCAAAGCGGCCCCTCCCCGACTCAGCAATGTAATAATAATTCAAACGACGTTCTCGAAGCTATTGCGGAGATGGAAGAAAGAAAGGAGCGCTCCAAAAACATTATCATTTATAACGTACCTGAGAGCCTCTCACCAACCCAAACACGGAAAAGCGAAGATGACACCAAAACTACTACCGAACTAATCAAACAAATCGAACCAGTAACCAACGGCGACATAATAAAAATATATCGACTTGGTGCGCAACGAGATGGTACTAACAGGCCTATAAAAGTCGAACTTCGTGACTCCTTGATAGTCAAACGGCTGCTACGATCTAAATCAAAAACACCTGATAATCTCAAAATCAAGTCAGACCTGACGCCCAAGCAACGAGCCTACTTGACGGACCTCAGAAATGAAATGGAGTCAAGAATAAAAAATGGTGAGACGAATCTAACTATCAAATATATTAACTCCCTACCATCGATTATATCAACAGTGTCAAAAAACATATAAAACATACAAAATTTTCTTTCGCATCCTTAAATATATCTAATAAAATATATCATCTATCTAATGACGATTCCTTCCTATCAATCCCTAACTCCTCACCATCTTCATTCTATGATCCCAATGATGTCTCAGATATTTCTTACTCTTCTTTTTCGGAAGCTGCATCCAGTCGCCCTCCTCTATATTACCAACTCAACTCAGAGTTGGCCCCTTTCCCGAAAAACTTTCATGTTTGCCATATTAATGCGCAAAGTCTTCCTTCACATTACTCTGAGTTCCTTCTAACATTCGCCGATTTACCTCTTCATGCTATCTTAATTAGTGAAACTTGGTTAAAGCCGTCGCTAAATTCGGACCTGTATGCATTACCGGGGTTCCACCTCATTCGCAATGACAGAATAGAGAAAAGAGGTGGGGGAGTGGCTATATATCTACGCACAGATATTACATTTTCTATCTACTCCCAATCACAAAGTTCCTCTCAAAATACTGAACATATTTTCCTAGAAGTACAGTGCAAATTTAACAAACTCTTACTGGGTGTTGTATATTGTCCCCCTACTATTAATTACTTCGATACCTTCGAAACCACCCTAGCAGACCTGATTCCCGCTTTTGAACACTCTATCATAATGGGAGATTTTAATACTTGCCTAATCAACCCCACCCTTAGAGCTAACAGACTAAAACACATTATAGAATCTTTTGATCTATCTTGCCTAACTCTCAATCCCACTCACTACAGTAACTCTAACAAGTCACTGTTAGACCTAATACTAACATCTCAACCAAATAGGGTCAATTCCCATGGTCAACTTACTGCTGGCGGTTTCTCTAGACATGATCTCATTTTCGTATCCTATAACTTATTGCCTGTAAAAAAACAAAAAAAGGTGATTTTCAGGAGGAATTTTCGTAACATGGACATCAACAGACTTGTTACTGATGCCAATTGTATCAATTGGGATGATCTATTCACCATGGCTGATATAGACTCTAAAGTTGACTTTCTCAATCAAGAAATAATTTCTCTCTACGATCGGCATGCGCCGATAAAGAAAATTAATACCAAGCACTCACCTACTCCGTGGTTTACGGCGGATATAGCTCATCTAATGTGCAAGAGAGATAAAGCTTTCAATAAAGCGAAGAACCACCCTGGAACCGCTACCTGGGAAAATTACACGTCTCTAAGAAACAAATGCAATCAGAAGTGTCGTAATGCTAAACGTAGGTTCTTTTACGAGTCTTTGGTCCAGGCTAGCCCTAAGGACTCTTGGAAGTTTCTCAAGACTCAAGGGTTTGCAAAACCTAAAGATGCTGTAGATATTTCAATTGACTTAAATGCCCTAAATAGTCATTTTTCCAAACCTCCCATTCTACTTGATAGCGCAATCAAATCAAATACAATATCACACATCAAATCTCTCCCTCAGCCCAACTGCCAACCTCTTTCATTTAATATTGTCACTGAAGCGGAAATTAAAAAAATTCTCCTTTCTATAAAGTCCAACTCCAGTGGATACGATGGAATTAATATATCCATGATTAATCTCATTTTTTACTCCATTGGGCCAATCATCTCTCATATTATCAACTACTCACTTACTTCACATTCTTTTCCTGCGAAATGGAAAATTGCTAACATAATCCCACTCCCTAAAATACCTTCACCCACACAACTCAAAGACTTTAGGCCGATTTCCATTCTACCAACCCTCTCCAAAATTATCGAAAGGGTAGTTTTTAATCAAACCAATAGCTACTTAAATAGTAATAAACTATTCGACCCATATCAATCAGGTTTCCGCTCAGCCCATAGCACAACGACGGTTTTAACCAAAATTACCGATGATATTAGACGCGCTATGAATGATAGACAACTTACTATCCTGGCTCTCCTAGATTTTAGCAGTGCATTCAATTCTGTGGATTTTGATATACTTCTCGCCCGACTAAGCTCCCTCAATTTCTCACATTCAGTTATACAATGGTATTCAGCTTTTTTAAATGGGAGAAGCCAAAGTGTTATTCTGCCAGATAAATCATCAGAGTTTAATTGGTTAAGCACAGGGGTACCTCAGGGTAGCGTTATTTCTCCACTCCTCTTCTCAATCTTCATAAACACCATATCTACCCACTTGAGTTGTTCTTATCATCTCTACGCCGACGACCTTCAAATTTATCTTCACACTGATGCCAAAAATGTTGACAATGCTATAAAAACGTTAAACTCTAATCTCTATTCAATCTCTTGTTGGTCCAAAGATAATGGTTTACTGATCAACCCGAAAAAATCTCAAGCCATTGTTATAGGTAGTCGTAGACAAATTTCCCTTCTAAACTTAACTACTTTATCACCTTTAGTAATTAACAAATCTCCAATTCCTTTTACGAAAACTGTAAAAAACCTTGGTATCTTAATGGACCAACACTTAAGCTGGAATGAACAGATAACTGAAGTTAGTAAAAAATTTTACCGCACTCTCCACTCATTAAAAAGGTTGCAAAATTTTCTTCCGCCCACTGCTAAAATAAATCTGTCACAATCTGTCCTCCTATCTTCTCTGTGTTATGCTAATATATGTTACCTTAACGCTAGCACGGAACTTATTAATCGTCTGGAGCGTCTTCAGAATCATAGTATTCGCTTTATTTTTAACTTAAGGAAATATGACCATGTTTCACCCTGTCGCACTGAATTAAAATGGCTTCATTTTAAACAACGCATAAATTCACAATCTCTTGCCCTATTATACAACATTCTTCACGACCCCAGTGCACCAATTTATCTTGTAGAAAACTTCGTTTACCTTTCTGATCATGGTCTATCGCTTCGCTCTTCCCAAGAGAGAACACTCTCCATTCCTTGCCACAACACAGCATTCCTCAGTAATTCCTTTACTGTCCAAGCGGCTAGACTCTGGAATGAACTACCTCTACATGTAAAAAATGCACCTTCTATCTTAACCTTCAAAAAACGCCTGAAACATCATTATCTTACCTTAGAACCCTAACTGTCCATCTCCTCCTCCCCTGACCCCTCCTCTCTTTCTTAAACTTGCTACCGAATTCTACCTATTTATCATTAGAACCCTAGAATACTTTTTTGTCTAATTGTTAATTAATTGTTTTTAGTTTTTTGATAAAATCTATTACATCAGACAATAATATGTATTAACTTTTAAAAACGTCTGAGACATTACTATCTGTCATTAGAATCCTAACTGTCGATCAAACCTCCTCCCTCTACCTCCTTCCCTAATCTCCCTTCTTCCTTTGCCCTCCTTATTATCGTCTTTTGTTAATTTATGTTTCTTTTTTAAATGTCAATTTGTAATTTATGTTTTTTTTTAAATGTTCAAGTACTATCTGCCCACTGATTGCAAACGGCTATATATGGTATCAAACGTTTTGATCAATATCACTAGTCCGTCTTTGGTCGGTTGGAAGATATTGCTTTTTAGCAATAAGCCCGCCAATGTACTTTTTATTTTCTGTACATGAAGTTTAAAAATAAAAAAAAAATAAAAATATGTTAGAATATTTCGCTTGTATTCAAAAGAATAATACCACAAAATAAAGTCTCCGTTTTTATGTAACGCATATCGTATGTTATTTGAACCCAGTGATAATTATTTCAGTATCGAGTTAATACCTTACAGGCAATACGAGTGGTATGCAGGCCCGCGGGATTCTAGGATTAATATTTGATTGCTAATTACTTTCCTAATTAGTCGGCCAATTTACGATTAAATCCATGGTTAGGTAGGCGGGACTCTAAAATGGCGTATGCGCCACATTAACGAACAATGGAGTGCACAAATAGAAGCCTTTCGCTTCCGAGCTTCATTTAATCACATTCAATTTATAATTAATTGAAATATGGCTTTCTCACACATGTAATTAAAAGGCTATACACTGTATATAGACAGACTAGCACGCAGACAGCGGTCCAGCTAATTATTATTTCCTGATTAGATTGTGGGTTTGGTAAACAGTATTGACCAAAAATACGTTATTAACACCAAATAATTAACAAATTTGATAGAGAGTATCAATTGTTAAATCATACTTGCTGTGCCTGGCCAGACGTTGCTGCGGCTCAGTCTGGTTATATGAAAAATTGAAAGCAATTTACAAATTTAAGTTTTGTACTGACATTTCTTGGTGGAACTAGATTTTATAAAATAAAATAACAAATATCAGGTTTTTGTTCAGGGTTTCGTCGTTAGCGATGAATAGCATCAGATATCGTCAGTTTTCAACCCCTACCTTGTTGTGTAAATAACATATAATTTTGTCTAGCCTCACACCAGTCTGATGATGTCGGTTACGACGAAATCCCGTTGCTGGTCAAATAAAATTCATATGGAAAAAAATTATATGGTTGTTATTTTATTCTATAAAATGCAGTTCCACCAAGAAATGTCAGTACTATATATGTATATCAAACACGTCACACAAACATCTCACGTCTTTTCATTTATCAGTGAGTAAGCTTTTATTTAGCTTTATAAACATTTAAATATTTAAATAAAAAATAACGTCATTAATTAATTCGGCAGTAAATTTTTGCTAAAACCTATCCATTTTTAATTTAAGTTTTACTTAATATATACCTAATATATGTAAATGTATTTTTTGTTTCGATGCATTCCACATAATTTTCAAAACACGGTGTTAATTAATAATAATAAACCCTTATCCGCACCCCAATGGTGCATAGGGCACTGTTTCATATAAACGCAGTGTTATCTTGATCGTTTACACATGAAGGAAAGGTGATCAGCCCTCCGCTTCAGGTATCAGTCCAGGGTAATGTTGAATAAATATTACAGTGAAATAAACACATATATTTATTTGGCCCCCCCTGGGAATCGAACCCGGTACCTCCAGTACTGTAGCCGAGCGTGCTGACCATTACACTACGGAGGCGGACAAACACGGTGTTGGAAAATGAAAAGCAAAGAAAACAAAGAACAGCATGAAAAGCAAAGAATCAAGGAAAAACAAAATAAAATTTAAATTAAAAACAAAAATAACAGGTTATATTAAAGTGGTATTGAATACTTTAAAGGATTCAAATATGAGTATCTGGTTGTCTGGTATAACCCCCACAAGAGCAGTGTACTTTTACTAACGACTTCGAACGCGAATAAATTTTATTGAAATTCACTTTATGGTCGTAACCTTAGAACTCTGTCATATACGTTTTCCCTTATCTATGTTAGATGCCACAGAATGCCAACGTTCCCCCCTTTTCCTTATACCGGCCTGCAGACGCTAGAGCGCAGTAACGTTTCGTTGTTTTTAATTAAACATAAACTCGTAATCATCGCGTAAAAAGTTAATAATCTATATCAATCTATAGTCAATAATCTAGCAAATAAATGACAATAATATTAACAATGACGTATTAAACTTTTTTTTAAATTAACGTTTTACTTAGTAAATACCACTTTTTCTTAAAATCTACTGTGACACGTGTTTCGATGCATTCCGCATCATTTTTAAACATGCGGAATGCATCGAAACACGTGTCACATTAGATTTTAAGAAAAAGTGGTATTTACTTAGTAAAACATTAATTAAAAATGGATAGATTTTACCACAAAGTAACTGCCGAATCAATTAATGAAATTATTAAACTTTTTTTTGTGATGCTGAGAGTCGTAACTGCTACGAACAAACTTTTTATATGTATTTTTACAATATTAAAGATAAATATGTGTTTTTTAAAAAAATATTATTGTAGACACAAATACTTAAATTTTACACATTTTTCTTAACTTTTAGCGGTCCCTTATTAAATGGGTTTCAAATTGCGAAAGAGTGGGTTCGAACCCAGAATCTTTGACTCTAACCACGGTCTGCAACCTAACCACGCGACCAAAACCCGATAAATTTTATGACAAATAAATTGGCAATACGTTTCCCCTAAAAATTAATCTTTGTTTTCATAAATAATAATAAGAATCATCTTCATAAATAGAATGCAAAGTCTTGATTTATTTCATTATCATCTCAATGTATAAAATTTGATGGTAAACTTTTTTCAAAAGAATATTTTTACTACCAATTATCGTCTGCAGGGAAACGTTAGTACATATATAATAGAAACGTTCAAATACTGCGCACAATGCATTATTCTATATTCATATTGTTAAAATGCGTATGAAATAATTCAGTTTTTTATGTTCAGAGCAAAGCTATATTTGTCGTTTCTTTTCATAATTTTTTTTTTATTTTTAACTTTTTGTTTTAAGAGTTTTTAGTTTGTTTTTCAATTTTATTTATTTGGTTTTTAATATTTGTCAATTAAAATCTGAAAAGAATAATTAATTCATTCTGTATAAAAAATTGTTATGCATTTGATACTATTTTAGTCACCGGCTCGATTTTATTCAAACCTGTAATGGATATATTTTTCATTTATAATTTCCAGGAAAAAAACGTTTTATAATAATAGATGGTAATGAGGTTTTATTTTCTTCTTTTATTAGCATTTTATACAAATGAGGTTAAAACAATCACATTGCTTTTATTCTATCAAACCAATTAAAATGTTTAATCGAAAATGCAATACTTCTCTTCAAAAGAAACTCAATGATAAATAATGAATATTACTGAAGAATGCTTTTCAAAAGAAAAGTCTCTTTAAATGTCACCTAAAGCTTGTTTTCTAATTATATGGTATAATAATATTTTTGCCATAAACCATTTTTATTTATTTTGATCGACTAGTATATATATATTTTTTAAGGGGTTTTTTAACTTCAGATTAAACAAACATGTTTTTTTTACACAAAAGAAGTCTCATCACAGGGCTTATGACCTAGCATTTAGCTGACTTAGGCGCTTACTTTATACATTTATGTAACGTTCACTATTCTTCCCATTTTTTAATAATTGCATTTTTTTAAGCGGGTATCGAAGCAATAAAGTTGGATTACTTATCGTATATATATTTATATATATATATATATATATATATATATATGTATATATATATATATATATATATATATATATATATATATATATATATATATATATATATATATATATATATATATATATTTATATATATCTTGGGCTTTCTCTCGAATTATTCAGTTATCTCCCTTTTTACATCATCATTGTAAGTGTAATTTTTTCCTTCTTAAAAATATTATATTATACAAAAAAGTGTCAGTCTGAAGGAGCAAGGTCCAGAAAGTATGATGAATGTATAAGAATATTACATTCGAGACTATATATATTTATAAGTTGGATAAAAAATATTGCAAACGTGTTTATTTATGTAATAAATACTTCCTCGGAAGAGAGGAATTCAATAGTTATACAATTTGAAAGCTTCGACCACAGAGCTTTGCGTCGCGGCGCACATCATGTGCAGGTATTCCGCGGGACGTCGCGTCGGCGTCGGTATTCCTGGTCGCCGCGGTCTGCCGTTCCACAGGTATTGCTGATTACGGCTCTGTATCTCCGCGTACGGCTTGCGGTGACGGTTACACATTCCTAACCATGAACTAATTATAAATGATGCCGTACGTAACTGTGGTGTTATGTGTTCACCGTCATCATATTTTGGGGAATCTCAAATACGTGCAGGATGTCATTAAACAAACTAATCTCATTGTACCTGTTAGTGACATAACTCTTCGACAAAATGTTGTATTCGTAGGTACAATGAATCAACTATGCGTCATTTAAAAAATGCTATAAGTATGGTATAATATATGAAAATATTTCAATAAAAATATTAATTCCATTTATTGATTCGGCAGTCGTATGGTAAATATGTCGTCAGGTGGGGAAGGCAACGAAGGAGACAATGGTATGCGTATGTGAGGAGAATGGAACCATTCAGACTCCCCCACATTGCACTGTACGGCCAACTTCATAGTAGAAGACTCCCGGGCAGATCACCAAAGAGATGGATCGACAGCTGGGAATCGACATCGCAAGAAGATAAACTCTCTTAAAAACATACCACAGGCCTACACCAAGCAGAAAAAGAAGTATAATTCTAATCACGAATGAAAACTACGTTACTCAAATTTTGAGAAAATAAATTATTTTGAAATATATGTACCATGCATTGATGTTGAATTACGTTTTTTTTTGCAAACGAGTAGACATATAACATATTTCAATGCTTAACGCATTTGATTCTAAAGTTTTCATTCATAATCCTTCTTTTATCCTGTACTTGAAGGCACGATGATCATTTTTATGTCTTAGGGTTATTTTATGTATCTAACACTATTTTTATTTTCAAGTATTCAACCCTAAAGAATTTCAAATAAAGGGGTATCCCCATGGCATCCAAATTATAATAATTATTCTATTAGAGACCCAATCACCATGCATTGTAACATTGACTAATGGAATGTCAAGCAGGTACCTTTGCACCTATTTATCACGAATAAATATGGCATTTTCAAATTAAATTAGGTATTTTAATTAAAATGTTTCAACTGGTAAATAATCAAACTGTACATCAACAAGTTTCAATCGGAAAACAATAAATTATTTACAAATTACTCTCAATTGAATATTTTTAATATATCAACGGAATAAACAGTTTTATCATTATGTTAATCAAACGTCATATTTGCGTTTCAAGTATTTAACATTTAATTTTGTTAATTATTGAAATTTAATTTTAGTGCACTTTAAATTATTTTGTAAGCTGGTATTAATAGATGTGTTGCTTCAAAAATATTTTAATAATGTTTAAAAATTAAAGTAGATATCACGCCGCAGGTTTCGGTAGAGAGAATAGAACGCTACACCGCTCTGTCTTTGCTTGCCTCATCCACATTAATGCATCTCTTCATCCATACCCTGATTATTCTGACTCCTGACTACTTTCAATAATTTGAAATATTTGATCAAACCAACTTTTCCTTGGTCATCCCCTACTCCTATTTTCAACTACATTTACCCCCTTGAGGTAGTATTCAAAGAAAATGGTACTATATAATTTAACCAAAATTAATATTTTTGTTTTAAAATTTGCCTCATATTATTTTACTATTCTATCCAAATTAAATCAATGCACCTTTCTTTTTTTATCGATAATGCTTGTCTCAGCTATTCATTATTTCCTTATAACACCATTTAAACATCTATCATACATCGTTTATCCCACACTCGTCTGAAAGATCGCATTTTAACCACATTTTTTCAAGTTTTATCCGCTTTTAACCTACTTTATGCTGCACTTTCATAGATTAGGGGTTGGAACCCGGGCGTCATTATGCAGTGCTGGTTAAGCTTTCGCTGAAAGGATTTTATTTAAATAACTAATTGAAATTTTAAGAAACGTCCTTTTAGGTGGTGTGGATATGTGGAGTAGATGGATAACGAGAGAATATTTAAGAAATAATTTTTGAAGAATGCGAACCCGAAATAGATCGAGGACGGCCGAAAAGACAAAGTACAATAAGATCAATCAGAACCAAAAATCAGGTGGTGTCAAAGGTCTACGTAATCGGAGGGTAGCCAGGACAGAAGTGTGTGGTGTTCCATCTTCTCTGCCTACTCTTGGAAATACAGGGAAATGGCGTGATGGTAGTTGTAATAGTGAATGGTTTTATTTAAAATACTTGATTTTTAAGAATTTCATAAAATAAACATGAGTTACATTTGTGAAACATTCCATTAATTTGTCGAGTATGCTGAAACACGTATTCCACAATATTGAAAATAACTTGAATGTAAAAATTCACGGTGAAAAAACTCTGAAATTTTTCAAACAAAAGGTATCACATGCAGATTTTCATGTCAAGAATCAGCGCATAAACTTTTTTACCGGATATGTTATTAATTAACGTTTTGACGGGTGCCTTCAGCGTCACTTCTTAACGCGTCAATCACATTTTTTCAGGGTTTTAAAACCGTGCAAATAAAAATTGTGTATTTCGAAAGCAAATATATGTTTGATTCTGAAAAAAAGCATTTTGTACATGTTTCCTTTATTCGAGTACGTGCTGCTATTAGCTATCAGTTTTTAAAATATCTACATGATTTTTTTAAAGTGTTAAAATGGTCCAAATCGCTCTTCTAGAGAACCCAGACGGAAGAAGATCACCTAGAAGGTAATTTAAAAAAATAAACTCTTGCATGTTACCACTTACTGAGTTTTATTTAATTTTTATGTTTTATTTTTATTTTTATTTGGGTTAACAACAGCAACATATGTAAAACAAAACAATTAAAAGATACACATTAAACAAACCAATTAAAGTTAACCACAGAAACATAAAGATTAGTACAAAATATTTAGTGAAGATCACAATGAGAGGACAATATTCTCACCATTCGACTTTTCAACACAGATTTTCCGCAATTAAAAATTAGACACAACTAGTTTTGAAAATATATATAGTTCGCGAATTGTGAAAAATAATTACTCATAAGTTCACGGCTAACTAACATGTTCCAAAAAACGTCACCATTATTTTCTATGTTCCCTTTATAAAAAGTCCCGTCCGTTATAAACATTTTTTTGTTGCTCGTTAGTTTTATTAATCACCTATTGATAAAAACAACTGTAGTTTACGAAAATTATCGTATGTAATGAAATACAAAAAAAATGGTATTACAAAAGTGTTTATTTTTTGTAATAATCGACCTATAATCGCACAAAAATAATGCCGAATCAATAAATAATAAACCTGTAAGACCTCCAAAAACACGTTGAGAGACCGAATAAGGAACACGGAAATCCGGAAAATGTTTTGTGCAGAGGATAAAGTCAAATGGGGAAATCAGTAATGACGATTCTGGAATACTCATGTCAATAGAATGCAAGAAAATAGACTGGCCCAAATTGCTCTTCAAGGAAGAAGACCACCCGGAAGACCTCCATAGCAATGGCGTTACTGCTGGTAATCCACGTTACAAGAGACGTATAACGGAACATACAGATCCAAGAATCCATAGGAAGGAAGAAAATAAGAGTTACAATGCTATTTATTCAAAGCTTTCTGAGAATAATGCGTCAGTATTGAAGACTAGAGTATAAAAATCTGCTTTAAAACTAACTAACTAACTAACCATCACGCCGCTTCCCCGCAAGGGTAGGCAGAGAGAATAGAGCGCCACACCACTCTGTCCTTGCAAACATTCTTCGCCTCTTCCACGTTTATGCATCTCCTCATACATACCCGCCGATTGTAACGACTCCTAACCTGACCACTTTCAAGTATTTGGCATACCTGATCGTGCCATGTTTTTCTTGGTCTTCTTCTGCTTCTTTTCCCACTAACATTCGCCTCATAAATTTGTTTTACCGTTCTTTCGTCACTCATTCGTTCCACATGTCCAAACCATCTCAACACACCTTTCTTAATTTTATCGATAATGCTCTATAATAATCTGCTTTAACAGACTTCTATACTACTAGTCAAGACTTAAGACACTGTAAAAAAAAATCTTTCCTATAAAATATTTTTTAACGCTTGTTTGTTTACGTATCCATATTTTTGTAATTTGATTTTTAAAATTTTTATTTATTGAAAATGTTTACAATGTTTTTTTTACAATTTAAATTCATTTTGTAAACATTTCTAACAATCTTAAAATTAAAAACGCAGTTCTATCTAAGGATTTTTTTAAAGTTTGGTCAATCAAAACAGATATGTCTTGTTGTTATTTCTTTTTTAAACCAACATACGTACGATATCCCACTAACACAATTTTGATATAATATAAGAGTATGTATCGTTTTACCCGATTCCCTACAAATATAAAGAAAACATACAGAATCATATACAGAGGCTACGGCAAAGAAAATTAGATTTCGATAAATGAGATTGAAGTTGTGACGTCTTAAGTTTATTGGGGAAGTTATAACGGAAATAAGTCTGAGGTTTTAAAAAAGAAAGGAAAAATTCCAGGAAAAGCGGCGCCGAGAAAAATTATGACATCAAACGTCTATGCAAAACCATTGGAAAACTGTTTACGACTCAATTTAGTCATAAATTGATATTTGTTTGAAACATTTTTAAACATAATTCTACCTTCATGAAAATTATTTTCTGTTAATCTTACGCGTATTCTCAATCGACTTCAAAATATTATCTTGTAGCATATTAATATAAAAGTTTAGTTCTGTCCTCGTCTATCATTCATTCATTCGAACCCTTACCCGCACCCCAATGATGCATAGGGCACTGCATCACATAAACGCAGTGTTATTTTGATCGTTAACACACGAAGGATAGGTATCAGCCCTCCGCTTCAGGCACCAGTCCAGGGTAATATTGAATAAATATTGGAGTGAATAAATCACTTATATTTATTACACTCCCCTCCGGGAATCGAACCCGGGACTTCCAGAATGGTAACAGAGCGTGCTGACCATTACACTACCTCGTCTGTTGTTTAATAAAAATAAAAATAATCAATATGGCCAATTTACATAGCGACACTTTCTAGAAAAATCGGTTAAAGGGATTTTACAACTTATAATTGGAATTATAGAATATGGAAGTTTGGGTATTTACAGGGCTTACTACTTGTCATAAGCAGGTTTAAGTGATCATTTTACAACCGTGTAACATTCACCATTTTATACATTATTGACAATTACGCTACTCACGTTTTCGGAACTTGTATATATATCTACATATATATGACAGCTTCTTTTATATGAAAGTTTTGGCAGCATCTATGACTGAGCTGAGTTAGTTTTTTTAAAATCATTTATCTGAGTCATTATGAAGTGTATTCAATATTCTTTCCGATTTTTTTATGTACTAGGAGACGTCTGAAAACATGATTTCAAAATTTTATTGAACTTATAATTTGACCAGTTATTTTATTCACAATATTTTGAGTGTGTCCTAATCCTTGTTGAAACCTTAATCTGGGTTTCTCCACTAATAAATTATTTATATTAACAATATATTGTTGTGTGTTCTCTCAGACGAATGCGCTGCAAAACGATGTTTGATAGATGTTCGAATGGTAAAACACGGACAAAATGCAAAGGCTGATATAAGCATTATCAATAAAATTAAGAAAGGTGTGTTGAAACGGTTTGGGGATATGAATCGAATGAGTTAAGAATAAACAGTTAAAAACAAACTTTATAAAATTAATAACCTTTTTTATTCACCCCTTTTTTTTACGGAGTGTGTAGAAGTTTTTGGTGAGAGTATTTTAATGTTTTTTATGTTTTTGAATAAAAAAAAAACCCTGATGATGACAAGGTTCTTGTCGAAACCGGTAGGTTTAATGGTATTAAAAAAAAAGTGGTGAAAACAAAGTTTATTAATTTTAAAAAGTTTATAAAATGTGCCACAAAGTATTTGCAGAAAACATTCAAGAAAAAGTAAAAAAGAAATATATGAGGCGAATATAATTGGTTATAGAAGCTGAAAAATCGAAAATCAAGGATAGCTTGATATGATCAAAATCTTCAAATTCTTGAATAGTCAAATAGTGGTCAGGTCAGGAATTGAAATAATCGGCGGGTATATATGGTGAGATGCATGAATATGTAACAGGCGAAGATTGTTAGCAAATACAGATTAGTGTGACGTTTTTTTTATACTGTCAATACTATGGAGAGGCTCAAATTTGAAACAAGGATTTAGATATACTCAAAATGCCGTGAATAAAATGTAAGTGCGCGTACATAATTCAAATAAAACCATTAATATTCATCATCTTAGGTGAATCTACTGCGTGAATATTCAAATCCCCCGTTCGACATGATCACCTCCATAATTTGCATATTGTAACGTAATTTTAGTTGACAAGAGACGTTAAGTTAATATGTGCATTAAGTTCCCAAGTCTGGGCGGTTACGGCCGCACTTCATACAAGTCGGTGAGGTGCTTAAACTTAAACTTACTTGACTGGAGGTGAAGTTAAGCTGGTTGTCAAATTCACTTTAGGGTTAATGGGCAACTGTCGTTTAACGTAAACGCCTCGCTCCATGATTACAAAGCGTCTCCGAGATGCTGCTTCCGATTACTTACATCTCGATGATTTCAGAATAATAATTATTTTTAATTTCCATTAATATTCTTTACACTCAGTGATTTTCCATTAAGTCACATTTCATGTTTTTTTTGCAATTCGAAACAAAATGTATAATTTGCATACTTTCCTTCCCTTTCATTTAAAATAATCAAAATTATTTATAAAATCATTTAAATACAATTTTCCATTAAGTCACATTTAATGTTTTTTTTTTGCAATTCGAAACAAAATGTATAATTTGCATACTTTCTCTCCCTGCCCCCATTTAAAATATTTAAAATTATAATAAAACCACTTTAAAATATTTTTTTTATCTGGCTCAACTTGAAAAGAAATATATTATATATATATATATATATATATATATATATATATATATATATATATATATATATATATATATATATATATATATATATATATATATATATATATATATATATATATATATATATATATATATATATATATATATATATATATGTATATATGTATATATATATATATATATATATATATATATATATATATATATATATATATATATATATATATATATATATATTTATATATTTATATATATATATATATATATATATATATATATATATATATATATATATATATATATATATATTTATATATATATATATATATATATATATATATATATATATATATATATATATATATATATATATATATATATATATATATATATATATATATATATATATATATATATATATATATATATATATATATATATATATATATATATATATATATATATATATAAGCGCTGGGTTCATGTGTTCACCAATTTGTATTTTATGTAACGGTCACCATTCTGTCCATTATGGAACTTCCATGAACATTTAGATTGTATTATTGTATTTCGAAACTTGTATGTATGCAATGATCTTGGATCTCTTTTACATGTGGGTATTCAATAGATTTGGATGTATGGCTAGTAAAAATTTATGAAATAAATAAAATTGCTCTGTTCGAAGGTCGCAAGCCCTGAGATGTTCAGACTCCCATCGTTTTTCATATTAAAAAAAAAAAACAAAAAGGTAAAAGTTTTTTCTCAAGTAGAGATAAATTTAATTTAATTTAATCTCTTTCAAAATTTTGATTTTTATACAAATCTCGAATCGTTATAATTTTATTTAAATGACTTGATGATGGAATAATTTTCCAAAACCGGTAGTCACAAATAAGTGTTTATAAAAGTGGTATTACACAAAGCAAATAATTGATGATAATAAGAGTATTTTATTACCATACAACAAAGTTATCAATGCTTTTAATATACAAAATATAAATTTAATATTTATATTACATCCATATGGTGATTAATACAGTGTATGATAAAATAAATATTTTTTTGCATGTATGTTTGTTTAAGCAATTTTTTTATTTTAGATTGGGTTACACAATAATTTTTCTTAAGTTACTTTAAAAATTTAATAGATGTATTTATAAAAAATATATATTTTTTAAATATCTTATATTTGTGTTCTTGTTCAATTACACTAGCTGAAATTAGACTTGATCAAATTCAATATTTCTTCTATTTGCTTTTAAATTGTGCAGGAAACGTGCCATGTCCATACTTTTACAAATGAAGATCGTATGCTATAATAAATTCAAATTTAATGTTTATTTTAGCTGTAAATAATTTGATATTATATGGACCATTTACGAAATGGAAAAATATTTCAAATAACAACGTTCAAGTAATTTACGTGTACGTTTAACTGAAAAAGTTATGAAAAATGGGTGCTATGTTTTATTCGGTGTAATAAAATAAGGGTTTGGGATCACGTCCTGCTCCTTGCTTCCTAGTCTAATGTTAACTGCCTAACTTTGGGCACTTTGTTACGTGTCCGAGGCAAGTCAGGACCGTTTACTCTGTATTCACTAGTAATAATTACTACCCTTTCACTACATATCAAGCGAAATGAACCATGAAACTTCAGAATAATGCTACATGTCTTTTTTAAAGGTTTTTTCGTTTTTGGGACTTTTTTAGTTTACTTTCATATTTGATTTTCCATTTTTAAACATCCGTTTTGCATTGAACTTTGAAAGATGTGCGTATTCATTGTTGTAGGATTCCTTATGTATGTTAGTTATAAAGTACAAATTCTTGATAAATTGTGAGTAAATTGCACGTTGGGTTATTGACAATATATCGAGATCTTGATATACAAAATGTATATCGAGATTGTTATAGACAATAAAACAAGATTTTTTACATTACAACTTACATATGAAAGGAATCCTACAACAGTGCATATTGACATATTTTAAAAATTATTGCAATATGGATGTTTAGTAATGGGCAGTATCAGTAAGTGATCATTTAAACTAGCCAGTGCCAGGTCGTGAGTCCTGGGATGTTCAGATTTCCATATTTCCTTTTTATAAAAAATATTTTTCTTCTCTTTTAAACATGTGAATTTGTATAAACATAAAAAATATTGAAATTTATATCTTATCATAATATATCGCTCTTAAACTCTAACTATGAAATAAAATAAAAATAAAAATAAAGAGTTCATTATACCAATACCAAATCACATATAAATAAATGGAAATATCTTTACAGAAAATAAATAAATATGTGTTACTGAAATAATCGTTCTTTATTAGAACGGTTTTTCCTCCTTGAAAATTGCAGTTTATCAGTTAGGTGCATTAATCAATGTAGCACCTATACGGGAAGATTATTACTGAAAAAGGAACATTTACAGCGAGAACATGTGTCAAGAAGTTATTGAGTAAGAACAGCATTCCAGCGAGCTGGCGAAGGGAAATGGAGAGAGGGGCCTTTCGGAAAGTTTCCCGTAGAACATTACACCATATTTCCCATAATTTATTGACTACATAAAAGTTCAGTATTTTACTTCGCGAGTTTCTTTTCACTCTCTACAACCAGGACTTTGCAAACTTTTAGTCTTCTGTTCATTCTCATTTTCACTTCATATTTATCTACTGTCTTAATCCACTTCTGTATCGTGGTAGTAATGATATAACCATGCTACCTACCACATCTTATCTCGATAAGCTAAGCATTATCGACAAAATTAAGAATGGTGTTTTAAGACAGTTTGGATATATGGAACGAATGAGTCAGCAAAGAACGACGAAACAAATTGAGATGTGAGTCTAGTTAGGAAGCAGAGGAAGACCGAAGAAAACTTGGCATTATCAAGTATGTCAAATACTTGTCAGGAGACGAAATAATTGGCGGATATGTTTGAGGAGCTGCATGAATGTGGAAGAGGAGAAGAACGTTTGCAAGGATCGGGTGGTGTGGCGTTCTATTCTCTCAGCTTACCCCTGTGATGAGGCGTAATGGTTAGTAAGTTACCAAATGTATTATATATTTTCACAAAAGTATGCTAAATGGGTTTTATTTATTCCTTTTTTACAAGTGGTTAAGTTTTCAATTAAATTTAATTAAAAAATAAATACTGAAAAGTAGGCAGAAAACTTAAATCTTTGGGTCGAAAAAACCCTGCTGAACAAAAGTGAGTAAACTACTTCTCAACCTTTTTAAGTCCCGTTTTCCCACATCATCGTTTTCTTCTTGTGACGATAACTCCCAGTTGTCTTTCTATTTTTGGGAGCTCGTTCTGGAGGTTCGTATCCATAGGGATATTCACCCTGACTATTCATGGTTCCACAATTCTTTATATACATATTTTCATTCCAGGACTTTCTTTGTTTTCGCTATCTGATAAGATTTTCAACTTTGCGTATCCTTCGGATCTTTAAATTTTACACTTATTCAAGGCAATACTCTCGACCACCTTTATTTCGTTAGTTTGAAGAAAACTTTTAATTCTGACGGTGTCATCTTTCTACTCCACGCTAGATTTTTTTTTTATTCATTTAATATTTTTACATTTTTATTTATAACATAATACATTTAAATCATTTATACATATGGAGGACTTTTATATTTCGATTCGCTGTGCCTCTCCATAAAAGAGATAAAATAGATTCACATGGAAATAGGTACAAATCTTCCAATAACATTATGGGACTGCAACATTTTTTTGAAATGATATCCTGAAAATTTTCATTGTTATAATAGAGATAGGCCAGTCTCCTTTTTGTTTTTTTCAGAAATTACAAAAAGTTTAGAAAGCTTTTTCGCTTAAAGTTTTCTTCATATACGTTTTCACTTTTCCGTTCCAATATATTGGTTCCTTCGAGTAGTAATGTAGTAGTAGTAGTGTAGGGTAAGAAGCAATGCAGGCTACATCCATTTTAGCTTATGTCAATAAACGTTTAGCAAAGCAGTAACGACAATACTTATCCGATTTACGTCAGCTGTAACCCTACGTGGAATGATCACACCTAGTTAAATCCTGACAGAGAGGTGCTCCACTTCAGTACTGACGTTTAATGGTGTTGTAAAAAAAATATTGCCCTAAAAAGACTAACGATAAGAAATATATCGATAAAGTAGGATATAATATTTTATCGTTTTGAACCTAACGTAGTATAGTTGTGTAAATGTCTAACTGCGAAGCTTGGTTTTTGGTTTGGTACCCATGTTTTGATTTTGTTTTTGTATTGAATTAAAACTACATTTTTCTTTTACGCGTTGTATATTTCAACTGACATACAAAAAATATATTGTGATATTACATGTGGTAGATGGGGTTTGTCTAAGGACAGATACGCTTGTGTTTATATATGTATTATACATATCGCTCACTTTCAACAACGTCATATATCAAAAAAAAAAATTTTTCAGGAGATCGTTTTTAAAGATTTAAAATATAAAATTTGTTTTAAAAATAAATATCAAGCCACTTATTGAGCTTTTTACTGTGCAAAAGATCTTTTTAGGTAAAACCTGAATGTTTTTTTTTCCATTTGAAAAATATTTAGTATATTTAAAAAAATAATTAAACAATACATTTTCTCCAAAACGCAAAAACAACACTTTTCGCCCTGTAGCGGGTTAGTATTAAAGATAAAAATATGCCACGTTTGCTAGGATACAGTACATTTTCTGGACATTTCTAAAATATGCACAACTGAAAATTTACGATTTTTTATAAATGACGTTGTTGAAAGGAGTGAGCGATATATTCAATGATATAAGACATAATTTATTTACAAGATAATTATGCTTTTCCGAATTTCTTTAAAGACTTTCTTAAGTTTGTTAGAAGAAGAAAATATAAACTAATATATTGTCCTCAGCTGCTCAGACTGAAAATAATGCGACAAACAAACATCTTAATCATATAAGTTCCACGAAATTAATTGCTTAAGCTATCAATAAATACTACTTGTGGAAAGGAAGTGCTGACGCTGTTTACTCAGCAGAAGAGCAATCGCGTTAAGGAAGTAAACAGCTTCAGGTGATGTTAGAGAGGGTTAGAGGGTTGACTCTTTAAGGGGTGTAGTAGAAAGATGAATTTTACTCGTTCGAAGAAGTGAAATTGTACCAAAACAATTTGTTCTTCAAGCCTTTAATTGTGTTAATCGATTTTTTATGCAAGTAGAATCTTTAGTAGAGTGAGGACTAGATATAAATGATTTCGTCTCAAAATTATTAGGAACGTTTTTTGTTTCTTTGATCCAGATAGATGCAGGTAGAAAGAATAGTTCACCACATCTGTCTTTGAAAACTATCTTCGCCTCTTTCACATTTCACCACACTGACTTTGTTTCTACATTGGCCAAAAAATAATGACCTTCTTGTTAATTTTAGATATTTAATTGTTATTTTTTGTATAAGAGTAAGAAGAATTTAAATACTAAAATACATTTAAAAAAACAAAATTATATAATAGATATATTGAACGGTCGTTTACTTAGAAATGTGTCTGGTACCTAATTTTTCTTATCTTGAATGAGGTCTGTAATTAATTTGTTTTTCCCAATTCTGTGAAATGTAAATTGTAACTGCCGTAAATAACAGTACTCCAGAGTTCTTTACGCTAACTTTTTCCAAATAAAAAGCAATAAATAAAGCACAAGTTATTGACCTGAATTTTAATTTTAAACATGGGAAACTTTTTCGAAATTGAGCACATTGAAAAACAAATATCATTTATTGATTCGGCAGTCACTTTGTGACTATCTATTGTCGATTTAAATTTCTCGTGGATTATACCAATATTTCTTAAAATCTATTGTGGTATGCGTTTCGAATTTATTGCGCAACGTGAATTATCAAACACCTAACAAGATGCATCAAAACAGATGTCTAATAGATTTTTTTAAATAGTGATATTTACCACGTGAAATTCGATTAAAATTTTTGAAAAATATACGCTACATAAAAACAAATTAAATCATGTTTTCAGGCGGCACTCAAGTATGTGAATTTAATCCAAGATTCGGTCCTTACATATGTTTAAATATAAAAAGTCTTTGTTTAAATTTTTTCCCTTTTCCAACATAGATATCGGTAGTGAACTCACATGAATTGTGCCACGAGTTTGATTAATATATCTACGGCTTCCAAAAAGTTGAGAAGTGCGGTCGTCAATCATGGGTAGAATTCATGAATATTCCACGTGTGTAAAGTGATAATTTAAACCAGCATATAACGAACGTAAGCCACGTAAATGCCCAGACTTCCATATTCTTATTCATCTGTGTTGCGATCAAAAATGTACAAAAATAGAAAACTAAGTTTTGTGTTTAAAAATGCTATTTTTGGTAAAAAGGGATTTGTTATTATCCATAAAATATATCAAAATTACCAGATCCACCTCTGTTGGGGGAGCATCCTCCTTGTAAGCACTGTGTCAACAATTATGGCACCGCCTTGTGTTGCTGGTGTGTATATGCTTTATTGCCTCGAATAAGACATAAAATTTATTTATTAGGGGTAGTTCATAAGTAATATATTGAGGAAACACACAAACGTGAGTCAGAACTGCCAGAAAACTGCCTCGGGGAGGGGGTTGGACATAATCTATGTTTGTCTTCCCATTAATACAATAGTAGTAAAGGTTTCTTCCTACTAATTTACTGAAAAATTTTTATCGGTTATTTTATTCAGAACAATGTACAATTGTAAAAGAAAATATTGGATATATTTCTATAATTTATATTTGAAGCACTAACTTTGTGATTTTCCATTTAATAAGTAAAATGTAATATTAGTTTAAAATTACTGTAAATATTTTATTATAACTTAATTATAAAGTCTACCGGTTTCGAAGCTAACCGCTTTTTTATGTTTTGATAAAGAAGCGGTTAGCTTCGAAACCGGTATATATTATATGGATATATTTCATCGACATTTTGATTTTGTTCACAAATCTGGGATTCCACCACTTAGAAGTTACATTCTAAAAAAAATTACATCTCAACATAGAATAAGATAAATTTGGTATATACATAATAAACTAAATAAATTTATAATAAAAATAACAATGTGTTGCTTTGTTATTAAAAAAAACGACAATTAAGGTTAATTTTATAACAATCTTCTATAATACACTCTTTCACCAAACACCATCTTTTTTTATCTGACGTCTCTCTACGCGCCGTGTGCGACATCTGGTGGTAGCCTTGCGCGATCTGCCTTACCGACCGTCACAATTGTGATGGTTGGTAATACACAATTATATTAATAAAATATGTTCTTCGATATTTTATTGACATATATCGTAGTCGTACAGGAGAATGTGACCAACTAACAAAACGTAAAATGTTCAGGAGGGCCATTTAAGTCACATTTGCTTGGCAATAAAATAAACATCAATGCAATCATTTTTAACAAGTCAATATATTACACTTTCAAGTTCAAAATCCTTTTGGATTTTTTCAGTGAAATATTAAAGTAGTAAGATATCAAATAGTCAACGATAACGTTATTGTAAAAATGCACTTGGTCACTTTCTCTTGTATGACTACGATATACTCGTTCATTTGACTGTACAAAGCACCCAAAAACTGCAAACCGTAGAACATGATAGAAATTTGGTCGAAAATGGGCAAAAGGCTCTAGGGAATACCATCTGTAACACTAACCGGGCAATGTATCATAATCAGGCGGTTCATTGTAACAGATTGCCGTGCGAATCCCGAGATTGCCGGCCGTGTGTCGGAAGAAATGCGGCCAGATTACGGCGCGGTAAAAAATGTCCGCGACTCACCCCAGATAAATAATGGCCCTCGTTAAAAAAGATGCTCCTGTTTTTTATTTACCGGAAGCCGCTCTGGCCGGAGGGGACTTTAGGCGGAAATGATTGCAATGAAACGATGATTTACGGAGACGTTTGTCTATAGATGTGCACAAATCAAATCTACTGATGATGGCCAATGAAAGCTGTCCCAAACTCATTCCTGAATCATTTTATTTTTTTAAGCTTTTATAAGTTAACTTTATGCATAATACTAACTTAATACATATTTTCTATACATTCATTAAAAAATTTATAAATACAATTAACATTTTTTTTGCTAAAACCCACCAAGCCACCTTGTGTGTCTTGTCGGTGGAGTTTTTTTTACATACGTTTTTTTTATTGTTTTTATCTATTTTAACCTAATATACACACAAAAAAGAAAGATTTTTTTTTTTTTACAAATTTCATATAATTAACTCTGGATCAAATTTACCCATTCCTTTATTTAACGTTTGTTTTTTATATTATATTTTAGTTATTATTCAGACATGACGAAGGAAGTTTAGCTTCCGAAACTAGTAGTCTTTAATAAAACTCAAGTAGTATAAAAACAAGTGTTTCTTAAATCATTTTTACCTTTGTTCCATATTTTATTTTGACCTCTTACCTTCGTCGGCAGCAAATTAAAATGTTTGGAACTTTATATTGAAGTGTTAATTCTTGGGATTATCAAACCTTCGTTATGGGTAAATCATTTATCATGGTTGTATACAAGAAATAGTCTGATACACAAGCATCTAGGCTTTCCGACAGACCCTCTCTTGCAAAGCATTTTTTTACGAAAATGAAAAATAAAATAGGACTCGATTTAATTGTGAATTAACATTTAATCTCTTTCAATGTCCCTATCATAGTCAATCTAAATATATACACGATTGTAAAACCACCACCAAGTTTCTAGAAATATTCCAGTGTAGGCAGTAAAATGGATTAGTTTTTTTGATATCTCAACATGGATAAAGAAGAATATGGAAGTCAGTCACTATCCGTATTAAATGATGAACAGAACACCGCAACTCATTTTTCGGTATTTTTATTTCTGTCTTTTAAATGCAATAATCATTTCACAAAAAACAGAAACAATGATATTTTAATTTAACGAGGTTTAAATTTCCTACTTGTTTATTAAATACCATTTTCAAAAGTTAAAAATATGTATGATGAAGAAAACCAGGTTGATATTCTGATAATATTGAGTTTGACTACCTATTGGTGGACTAACTCCATATTATCGGAATTATTATATCTTACCCCTTTCAACGATTTCTAAGGATCGATATAGTAAGTTCAATTTAAAATTACCCGGTGAATGTCAAATTCACTATTTTACATAACAAGCTTGTTACGAAGGTTTCTCCTTTAATATTAAACGAATCCATATCGTTTACCTGTCCATTCAGTGTTCAGTAAAAGCACAAAGCTTTCATACCAATTTGACAGGCTATCGACTGAAGGACGTAACATGTCTTCGCTACTTTGACGCAGAAAGGGAATTATGTGAGCAATTTTCCTTTTAAAATTCAACCGTCCGTTCTGTATTAGGTTAAGTGTGCTCTCAACTGAAAAATTCACAGGGCTGTGTAACGATATTGACTTGACTATATGTATAAATATCCTTTATAATAATATAAATACATTTATGTATATACATTTAAAAGTTTGTTTTTTAAGAAGAAATGTGGGATTGTGAAAAGATTTAAGTTTCCTTCAGGAATTTTACTCAAATGAAATATGAAGTATTTACTAAATACTCTTATTTATTTTTACCCTCCTAGGTATAGAACCCGGAATCTACAGCATACTAGCCAATCGGAGCATACTAGCCAATTACACTGCGGAGGCTGACTATTTCTCTTTTATCGACATCCGTACTCAACTGTTATTATTTTAATTTCATATTATTCCTTTAGTAGCAAAAAATCGTTATTTTCCCATTTTTGAATTTAAAAATAAAGTAATTTGTGAAAAGGTACTATTTATGGATGAAACTGCATATTTTTTAAATAATATTTTTAATAATAAATTATTAAAAACTTATTTTTCAAGTGTTATTTGTTGTTATTTATGTTATTAATGGACATATCTTTACCTTTAATGAATGAATAAATATATCACTTATTAGGAAATCATCCTTACAAAATAAAATAAAATATCTAATAAAAGCGAAAACGTGAAACCCATTTTATTGTAAACATACAAACATACAAATAGTGACAGCCCTAACGCAAAATGAAAATCGTATTGTCATTTAATGGTAGGATTCCCCTCCATCATAAAAATGCCAATTTTGTATGAACTGGTCTGTAAGTAAAATACAATATTCAATACAGCCATTTCAGATTATTAACTGCGTATTGCAGTTAACACAAAATACCCGATTCGTGAAATTTGATCGGTTCTTTTTGAATAAATCTACCGGTAGTATTAAAAACCAATTTCCTGCTGGTCACATCGCACATTTATAAAATGTTAATTATTCACAATACTTTGGATAGCATTTTTTTTTGTATTTTAAGAGTATTATTAATTTTGTAATGTGATAGTATACGTAACTCTTTATTTATAATTCACTTTGTGTAAAACTGTTCTATATATTTTGAGTGGTATAAATTAAAGTGAATGATGAATGATAAGGAAAGTGTTTTTTTTTTTTTATCAATATTATGAATATTTAAAGCATTTACTTTGTGGTTAGTCATTTTTACTTTTATATTTTTGTACAAAAATGTTAGTAATATTAGCATATAACCACTCACTGAGATTTTTATGTCTACCGGTTTCGAGACGTACCCGTCTCTTCGTCAGGACAATTACTACATGTGGTTGTGTGGATCAATATTAACTTTAATTAATCGTGTTTAAGATAGTGGTATTTACGAAGTAAAACGTAAATAGATAGATTTTACCACAATGTTCCTGCCAAATCAATTAATGAAACTAAATATTTTGCTTTGTTAAATGTTACAGACTTTGTATTAATTCATTTTCGAATAACCTTTAACATCCCTTTAGAATAGTTATATGACATTTAAAAAATGGGTTTTCATTTTTTATCATCACGAAACGTATGATATATAGCGACTGCGTACACAATAATAAAGTTACTTTTCTCCGATAACCGTAACTTTGTTAGGCAATAAATTACTCGGAGTCCTCCTGCAAACGGTCTTGTTTTCAAAACGGGTAGTACATATGTAGGCACACAGTACACATGTCGCGCGTATAGAGGGGAGAGTTTGAGCTTTTTATGAAGAAAAAAATTTTTTTTATCAAACTATTATTTTTATAACATTTTGAGTGTGTCCAAATACTAATTCTTAAATCCAGATTATCTTCACTTGGAAAAATATTTTTACACTTTTTCTCATTCCACATAGATGGCTGTTGTGAAATCAAACGTACTGTGTCACGAGATTGTTCAAAACATCTCGATGAAGAAAAAAATTCCAAAAGTAGTGTGGTTGTCAATCGTGGGTATAATTGGTGAATGTTACACGTGTGTAAAGTGATCACTCAACCAAACCTATGACGGACGTAATCCCTGTAAGTGTCCAGACTTCCATTTTCTCGTTCATCTATGTTGAGATGAGATTTTTTTCCTTAATTCAATTTACAAACCTGTTTTTGAGGAATATTACCGTCATATATTTATATAATTCTATGGTTCATATAAAAAATGTTTATAAATAACTATATTTACAATTTATAAACAACAACAAAAACGTTGAATGATAAAACTACCTCAATGCTTTTGATGAAATAGCTTTTAAACATATAAACATATATTATTATGTTATACTAAATAAGTAACCAATTCGTTTTATATCATAAACAATATAATATAATGCAAAACATAAATAAATAACGATTTTATTGAATATAATGAATTTCCAAGTTACTTTTTAAACATATAATTACTTATAAATACATCCCGTTGTATTTATTTATTGACTTGGCGTTTAATTTGACATTCGTTTGATAATGCCCTAACAAGGCGAAACAATTGTCACAATATAATTTTTATGTGTTTTTTGTTAATAAAATACAACTTAGTAGACTCAAAAAATCTGTGTTTGATTTAAAATTAATACATACATCCCGTTGTTCTTAAAATATCCACAGTGTCAACATTTATACAGTATTAAAAATATCTTTGTATTACGAGTGTGTTATTGATACGTAGTATTCTCCCTTTCATTGCAACTGATGGGCCAGAATTAATATGACGAAAGAAAGCTTCTGACGATAAATTACACCCCCCAAGAGATAATCCAATTTTCTTTCGTTTCACGTTAGTAAATTTGTACACTTTTTTCAAACATATCACAAGCTTTCTTAGTAGTATCTACAAGTCTACTGGATTAGATTATGTTGCTTCTTAACAACAAACTTACCAACTAACATAAAATCTATGCTATAAGTAAAATGAATAAGAATAATGATATTTCGTATACAAATTTGAATAAATGTATGATAGTAGTTCGAACGGTCATATAAAGATAGAATACAAAGCTGAGATAAGCATTTTCGATAAAATTAAGAAAGGTGTGATGAGATATTTTGTGCATTTGAATCAAATAAGTGAAGAAAAAACAGTAAAAAAAATTTTAATAGCGATGTTCTAGATTAGTGTTCCGATAACTTTTTCTATTCAAGGTATTTCTATTCAACACCTACCAAATTAAAAATTTCAGAGGTGCATATTTACCATATTATGGGAACACATTTAACATATTATGTTAAATGCGAAATATGAGCCTACTTAACTGAGCACAGGCAGTCAAAATTAGAAGTTGTGTTATTTTCACAAAAGTAGACTTTTTTTCCGCATCACACCAACTATACCACGGTATACCAATGTGCCGCGGCATACACTTTGCGGAACAATGTTCTATGTAAGTGATTTTTATATATTTTTATCTACTACTTTTACAATCAAATGCGTTCTCTCAAACAAATGTGCGGCATAATATTGAATGATAGTTACTCGAATGATTATATAAGAAACGAATGCAAGGCTGAAATAAGTATTTTCTATAAAATTAAGAAAGGTGTGTCGAGATGATTTCTGCATGTGAATCTAATGAGTGAAGAAAGAACAGTTAAAATATGAGTCAAATGTGGTTGGTATAAGAAGCAGAGGAACACTGAAGAAAATTTGGCATAATCTATCTATATGAATGATTGAAAGTGGTCAGACCAGGATTCGGAGCAATCTTCGGGTATGTATGTGGAGACATATGCCAACCCCTGCGGAAAAGCAACGTGATGGTTAATTATTTTTGTTACATAAACTGAGAAATCATTGGAACATCATGCAGACGAAATTGTAAACCACCCGTGAGGTGATTTTTCGTAAAAACGACGCTTTATATTGTAAATATGATATATATAAATATATATTTTTTTATTTCTCATTACCAGACTATTATTATCAGCCTAAATGGTGGACGTCGTAGTATCGTCCAAAACTAAAGTAAACTGAACATGGAATAATAACTACAAAAAATGGCAATAATCGTACAATTTCAAGAAAAAAGCCTGTAAAATTTTGTATGAGCTTTTGAATATTTTTCTGCCTCCGATTGTGAAGGACGCCGTTACGTGTTTCTATTATTAAATCTCTTTTATATAACATCAGGCTTATAGCTATTAAGTAATATCTTCCAATAAACCAAAATAGCCTTGTATCAGCGGTCAAGGTTTTTACCTTATACAGCTGATTGAAATAAATGGATTCTCTTGTGTATTATATATATATATATATATATATATATATATATATATATATATATATATATATATATATTTAAATATATATTTATATATATATATATATATATATATATATATATATATATATATATATATATATATATATATATATATTATAATTATAAATCCCTTACCGCACCCCGATGGTGCATAGGGCACTGCTTCATATAAACGCAGTGTTATCTCGATCGATTACTCATGAAGGAAAGGTGATCAGCCCTCCGCTTCAGGTACCAGTCCAGGGTATAATGAATAAATATTATAGTGAAAAAATCACTTATATTTATTAAACCCCCCTGGGAATCGATCCCGGGACCTCCAGAACGGTAGGCTAGCATGCTGACCATTACACTACGGAGGCGGAAAAAAAAAAAAAAAAAAAAAAATATATATATATATATATATATATATATATATATATATATATATATATATATATATATATATATATATATATATATTTGTATAAAGGTACATACGTCGCTCCATTTACGAGATTGCATTAGCATCTTGTGTCGTGTTGTGGTCCCGTCGTTTTTCGGTTTGAACCCAACCTACCATAATTTGATACCTAATTTTAATAATGAGGCGCTTAGGCTCACAGATATAGTGTGAAATAAAATACACAAATATTTCTCATTATACAGAAAAAATATATATATTTTGCAAAGACCTTTTAAAGATCCTTACCGAATTTATTTAAATAATGGGAGATGCCTTAAAACATGGTTAAAAAGAATTATGATTCGAACTTTTGTTTTACTAACAATATTTTTAATAAATTGAATGATTCCTAAAATGTTGTAAACCAAATGATTCATTTGTCCGAAACGCTTCGAATGTAGATACGCCCTCTACGCTTAGGGCAATCCTTGTACATAAGCACCCCATACACGGGTAAGTTTAAACTCCGCTCCGCCCGCACTAATTAATCGGCGACCCACACGCGGCTCGGCCAGTTACACACAAGTTTGCACTTGCTAGCATGACGTGTGTAAGCGTTTCGGCTATTTTGGGGATGCGGGAACCATTATGGGGATGCTATCGATTGTCTTCATTAGGACCGGCGTCTTTGTGTACGCCGACCCTTATCACGCGAGATGTAGTGTGTTTGTGATTTAACTCCGCAAAGGATTCTGCGTGCGTTCGGTAATTAGTGCACGAAAATGGTTGTTTTTTTTTCAATTTTTTTTTGTTGCAAAGCGTTTGCAATAATTTAACTGCTGTCCTTTTAAAAGTAAGCAGGAAGTTTTAACAATTTGACATCTCAACATCTTCTTCTTCTTCATAAGCCCTCTGTCCTACACTACTGGATATAGGCGTCTTCCCTTTCTTTCCAATTCCTCGTTTGCTGCTTGCAGACAGTTTCTACCCCCCCTTGGCGACTATGTCGTCGGACCTTTGGAATACCATCTCAACATAGATGTAGAAACACATGGTCTGGTCTGGTCATAAAGTCTGGGTATTAACAGGACTTATTACCTATTATATTTACCATTCTAGCCATGATTGACAACCACACTACTAATTTTTTGGAACTCCTACATATATAATTTTTATGTGTGAGATCAGTTGAGCCATCTATGGTGGGTGTGATTGAATTTTCATTTTCATCCTTTCATTTGGATGTATGCAAGATCCGAACCGAATTATTTTTATTACTGAGAAACACCTGAATGCATGATTTTAAATTTTTATGCTGTTGGTAATTTTATTTTGTAACTCCTTAGTGAAGAACCCCAGATTTGTGAACAGGATTTGGACATACCTACCCCAAAATGTTGAAATTATAAAAGTTATTTATTTTTTTAAATTATTGTACTGATACTAAAATATAAAGTGTGATTTGTCTTTAAAACTATACGTGTAAAAAAATATAATTCAAAATTATCTAAAAATACAAATTTTCCCGAAATTCTCGAAGATTAATTATATTTACTGATATATCAGCCCATATTTTGTCAGCTTTGTTTTTTCACCCAGATAATCATTGTGATAGAATCATTATACACAACAAATCGATATTTTCATTCGATAGACGTAGTAAAGGGGGTTTAACAAGTAGTTTGATTAACCCTGTATACCATGGTACAACCATCTTAAATCTAAAGGGTTTATTATACAAGGTATTGAGGGATGGAGATCATGGCCAGGGAATTAATCTGATATAGCATTGTTCACGCAGAACAAGATTATGCGGGAGTCAATGCACCGCTCAATGGGGGGTTATGTTAGATTTGATGCGTGATTTTCAAGTACAGTCACCGAACAGATAATCTAATCTACTTGTATTGCTTAAATGAAACGCCATAGGACATTAATTCAATATCATTCATTTCAATTCGATGAATGAAAAACGTCAAGGAATATTCTGAAGTCCTTGCAACTCAATCTGATTGACAATTTTGAATTTGAATTTGGTTAATAATGTAATATAAAAAAATGCATGTAACATGATTTGAATATAATTTTATTTGCGAACATACAGTAAAACAAAATAAAAAAATAGACAATACAAAACAAAAATACTTTGAAACATGAGGTGTAAATATAAATAATAACAATGAAAATATAACAATACAGATTGACATCACAACTGTATTTTGTATATCATATGTAAATCTTTAATAAAATTAATCTATCAATTTTTCTTAATGGTTTCTACCATTCAACTGCTGCAAAATCACTAGTATTTTGAAAAAAGTTGTATTTATTTATTTTAACTACGTGTATGAAAAAAAACATAGGCAAGCTTGTTGTTAAGAAACAATATCTTCCAGCTAACCAAAAACGTACTTTTTGGCCAATATCACAGAATGATATTGGCCAAATACCTTATGTAGCTGATTTGTTTCAATAAAACTGAATTGATTGAAACCGTGAATTTAATTTCTAGAAAACTGTTTTATATTTTAATATTTTTTTATTTTTATTTTGGGAGTGAATAAAAATAAGACTTGACAGCCAAATGAAACAATGAAGTACATTTAATAAAATAAAAAAAAACTCATTTTTTTACCTTTATTTATGAAAATAATTTCCAATAAAATAGCTTAACACGTATACAAGACGGTATTCTACATTAACTCTTCATTATGTAATTGTAGATAGCCTCGAAAATAATTGACATAAATAAAACTATAAACTGTAAAATACTTGAGAAACATAAGAAACTTACACGTGCGACATGGTAGCAAGATTCTACACCTGTAATTGTAGGGAGAGGTAATCGAGGCACTTTAACTGAATCCGTATAGGTACTGATTTACAATTATTACTATTATTTCTTGACAGACAGTGAATTGACTAAGTCTCTCTCAAATAAATATACTTCAAGAACATAACGTAAAATATTTCGGTGTCCGCTGACAACAGATAAGGAGAACTTTCTAAATAGCTTAACACGGGCAGGAATCCAACTATCCGCACAAGTATCCACCCTTCTTTCTGAACCTTATTCTAAAATTGCGGGCATAATTTCTAAAATGATAAAGCTAAACACATCTTAACTATGAAATTTGTTTCAATTTTTATTACTATTTTTTTGTTTGTAAATAAAATTAAAACTTGACACTGGCAGAAACATATTTTCATTGGGTGACTGCCAAATAAATAATATTTAAAAAAAAACTAATATAATAATCTGTCAAATAATTGTCTAAGTGGTTAAATTATCAACGGTATCCGTTGAATGCGAAAGAATATAATTTTGTCAAACACGTGAAATATCATTATTTACTACCTATAGTTACAAAATTCCATTAAAAATCGATACTTGGTATATAAGAGCGATTCATAAATGGATAATGTAGGTGGAATTTAAAATACCATAGACCGCATCATTCGGCCATGTCGTATTTGATTGCTTATCTTAATTATTTTCTTATAGATGATTTTATAAATAAGTATTTTAAATTGTGTCCTTGAGACAGGAAAATCAGTAAGGGCTTATTTTTACAATTTGTAATTTGCTGTAATATGTATGATGAAATATAAATAAATAACTTACCTACATGACTATATGAGTAAATTATACAGTTTAATAAAATATTTTTCGAATTTAAAAATAAAGATTTAATATTCCCATTCAAATGATACATTCATATTTGTATTAACAATGAGGAGCTATATCAACGTGCTATACAATTTAGTCTACCCGTTGTTAGATTCCTTCTTGTACCGGGCGTACATGGAATAGACTTCCAGCTTCCAGAACAAATGTTCAGGACGCCATTCAATTACATAATCTCTATTCTGTTATATTTTACCAGTGACTGAACACATTCCCTCAAGTTGAACATAAAATATGTTAAAAAATAAACTAAAATAATATAAAAAAAGTAAAAAAAAACTGAAATAATATGAAAAATTAAAACCATTTTTTTGTTCTTCCTTTCATCAGACTGTGACCGGGTACAGATTGTTTGGAAAAAATATTTTATGGCGCAAACTGAATTTAGTAGACGAATGTGGTTGGTAATAGAAGCAGAAGATGACCGAGGAAAACGTAGTAAAATTAAGTAATTCAATTACTTGAAAGTAGTCAAGTCAGGAGATGAAATAATCGGCGTATGTGATGAATCTTCCACATTCATACATGAGAAGATGTTTACATGTAGATGAGGCGAAATTTTTCTGCAAAAATAGATGGCGTTCTAATCTCTCTGCTTACCCCTGCGAAGAAGAGGCGTCATGGTTTGTTAGTTAGTTAGTTTTTTTTAAAGCGATACTTTTACTTTTCACCAATTTTTTGTATTTTGTATTTTAATCCATTTTGTTTGCTTGTTAGTGTAACAAGCTGTAACTCGTTTTGCGTAAAGTGTAACTGTGCAGTACATAATACCATGATGTATAGAGCCAATTTAACTCATTAATCGATGTTGACGTACTTCATATACAGGATTAATCATAAGTACTACAATATTAAAGATAACAATTTTTCAATTTTAATACTAAAAAAATTTTTTAAATAAAGGATTTTATATATTGATTACATTATGTAATTGATCAACATCAATACTTACTTTAAACATGTCAGAATTCAATAAGTTTTTAATATCTGAAACAATAAAACTTTCTAATTATTTGTATACTCGTACATATAAACTAATCATATTATTTTTTGACATCTCATCAAAGATGAAGAAGAATACGGAAGTCTGGGCATTTACGGGGCTGACGACCGTCATAGGCTGGTTTAAGTGATCACTTAACACACGTGTAACATTCACCAATTCTACCCATTATTGACAACCACACTACTCAAATTCTTGGAAGTTCTATATATATGAACCAATTTAGAAACCTTGTTCTTGAATCACTAGAACTTCACTAGAGACATCTATTGGTGAGATGTAAAGAAGTTTTTACTAAGCAGAAACTCTTATATTAGTATGTGAGATCCGAATCTTGGATTATAATCACACACATGAGAAACGCCAGAAAATACCATTTTCATTTTTATTATTAAGCTTATAATTTGACCAGATAATTTATTTACAACATTTTGAGTGTGTCCAAATACTTGTTCACAAAATCTGGATTATCTCCAATTACAGGAGTTATTTTCATATTATTTTTTGACATCTCATCAAAGATGAAGAAGAATACGGAAGTCTGGGCATTTACGGGGCTGACGACCGTCATAGGCTGGTTTAAGTGATCACTTTACACACGTGTAACATTCACCAATTCTACCCATTATTGACAACCACACTACTCAAATTCTTGGAAGTTCTATATATATGAACCAATTTAGAAACCTTGTTCTTGAATCACTAGAACTTCACTAGAGACATCTATTGGTGAGATGTAAAGAAGCTTTTTATTATTTAGTATTTGGACACACTCAAAATGTTGTAAACTAATCATCACGATGCTTTTCCGCAGGGGTAGGTAGAATGCCACACCAATCTGAATTTTAAAAAAAAACCTTATTATTTCTGCATTCATGTCTCTCCTCATTTGTACTCGCTAATTATTTCGACTCTTCACCTGACCACTAAAGTTTTTTTTCTTCTTTTTTTAAAATTATTTTAAATTATCAAAATAATATAAATAAAAAAAATATCCATAAAATTTAAATACAAAAAAGATCTCACAAAGGCATGTCCTGTGTGTAGATATACAATATAATTTAGGTCATAGTAAAGGGATCTGGCAAGAATACCAAAGATATTATAAGAAGTTGAACTAGAATAAAAGTGTTAATATAAAATATAAATAATACAAAATAATTGAATAACGGAAAACAAAAAAATAAAAATAAAATTAAAAACTCAAAAAATAAAAAATATGAAAAACTAAAAAGTAAGCATGTACAACATGAGTAATATGTCTACAAGAAAAAAGAGCTTAAATCTGTCTCTTCAATAAACAATCTATGAAAAATTTGAAATCGAAACTAATTTAGGTAATTTATGAAGATGTAAAAAATTAAAGACATGAAAATGCCAAAAATGAAATTGAATAAATTATGTACATGTTAATCCGAAGAGAAAAAAACACACATACAATAAAAAATAATTAAACTATAGTAAAAATAGAGTCCATCACCCACAAACATAAACAATAAATAATAAATATAAGCAGGGCTTTTTTTCCATGTAACGGGGTGGAACGGCGGCGGCGTTCCGGCATATTTTTTCAAGGATTTTTTTTAAATTTTTTTAAAATTAATTACACGAAACAATATTTGCGCTTTGGTAATAACAATATTTATTTATATAATTCGTCAAAACGATGGGAAAAGTTGCTTTAAATTTCTTTAAAATTATATTTTACTATAGTTTGTTTCAGTAAAAAGCTTGACGTGAAGTGAGAAAAAAAGCCTAGAGTATAAGACCCTCACCAAGCACAAGAGCTAAGTCTCTTTATTGGAAATAACTGCGTTATTTATTTAAAGAATTTAAAGTAGAAACCTGCGTAGCGCAGTGGTCAGCGCGTTTGGCTACCGTGCTGGAGGTCACGAGTTCGATTCTCAAGGGGGTCAACATAAATATGGCCGATTTTCACTCTCATATTTATTTAATATCACCCTGGACTGGTACAATAAGCGCAGGGCTGATCACCTTGCCTTCATGCAATTAACGATCAAGATAACACTGCGTCGCTACGATGCAGTGCCCTATGCACCATTGGGTGTGGATAAAGGTTAGAAGAAAGTAGAAATGTCTACAAAATAAATTAAATAAAAAAAACTCTTGTTACTACATATTATATATGAACTAAATAAAAAATAAATTTATACTTTCACAATTATTGAAACGATAAATCAGACCTCAAATCTAGTATAAATTTAAGTTTACACTTTGTTTACTTTGGGGCTTCCCCCTTGAACATTTCGGGTTCGACACCCCGTATCGGCCATTAAACACGGTAATTTACTAAAACAATTCGCATTCATAAATAATTTTAATGCGTTCGCAAATACGCGAGAGCAATAAATTTTCCACAAATGTTCCTACCGAAGCGATACATTGTACCCGCGTGTTGTGAATGATTCCATATTTACTTGAAGCGAGAGATATTAGTCAATGCAGGTAGTAAATTGGTTATGGCAACGCTTAATACTATCAAAACAGAGTGAAGTCATATGTTCGTACAACTAAGTAAATGCCGATACAATAAATAAAATATTCGTACAACTCTGTATGCGATGAACTATAAAAAATCAACATTAATCGCCTTGAAAAACCATGTTTTTCTTCCACACTTCACTTCGCTTAAGCTCACATAAATAGCATGAAATTGAAGTATTTTTGTAAATAAATAAAAAATCCAAATATGTCTCTTTTTATTAAAAAAAATATTAAAATAACGAATGATTTTATTTTATAAGACTGATATATTTACGAGTTTTAAATAAAATAATTAGTAAAATTATAAGCATCACAAAAATTAAAAATCGCGTTTTCAGGTTTCTCCTAGTATGTAAAATGTTACTGATAATATAATACTTAACCTTTTACAAATGTACCTACATACTAGGTTAAGTATTACATGAAAATTTATATTTAATATGTAACTTTATGGTTATACATGTATTGCCAGAACTCAGTGATAGGTTGGTTCTATGTGAGTTAAGGTAATAGACTGTACTGAATGGACTACACAATATAGTACAAACTTCGGACATGGACAGTGAACAATAATGTTCCTCCTGTATTAACTCTTGTCACACCATAACTCGATACTGACTCAGGCCGTAATATAAATGGACATGATCCAACTAGTATAACATACACACATGGCTCCATAAAATGAAACTTTAATTTCGCATTTTGCTTCTAGTACATAATTATTATTGTATATCTCGTGTTGAAACTCGGCTTTGAGTTCTTAAATCTCATGTCTGGTCCGACAGACTGGATAATTGATATATAGATAAACCAAAAAATATAAAACAAACATTCTTCTTAATTTTAGGTTATTATAGATGTAATTATTTATTTTTTTACAAAAATGTTAATAAAATTAGTATATAACCACTCACCGAGATTTTTACGTCTACCGGTTTCGAGACGTACCCGTCTCTTCGTCAGGACAATCACTAACACAGCATGCAAACAATACTACCCTTCACCACCATAGCACCATTTACACACTCAAAACTAGACAAAATGTCTAACACATGCGATTTTTGGTCGACCCGAAGACCAACATGCACTATAGTTTTCAATACAGACATCAATATGGTCTTCGGGTTGACCAAAAATCGCATGTGTTAGACATTTTTTTTAGTTTTGAGTGTGTAAATGGTGCTATGGTGGTGAAGGGTAGTATTGTTTGCATGCTGTGTTAGTGATTGTCCTGACGAAGAGACGGGTACGTCTCGAAACCGGTAGACGTAAAAATCTCGGTGAGTGGTTATATACTTATTTTATTAACATTTTTGTAAAAAAATAAATAAGTATAAATTACTATCCACAAAATAAATGCTTTAAATATGAATAATATTGAAAATATTATTATAGATGTCTTTTGTATCGTGGTTAGGACTTTGTGCTAGGTTATAAGTTAAGGTTGTTAATTTTTTTCTGTCCATCGTTTGTTAAGATTGTAATAGGTTTATGTCATGGAAAAAAATCACAACTTGTGAAAGGGATCCGTAATAGAGTGCCGATGAATAATGATTGAGTGAGAAATGCAAAGACTTAGCATTTTCTTCAAATGTCTTTGCTCTGTTCCGTGTCTGCTGTGCTGGTCGGGGTTGTAGGCGTCTGTGTACCAGCCAACGTCGGGTCAGAATCGAATCTGGCAGACTAACTGAACTAATTTATTACTAATCCCTTTCACTGCCTTCACCGGGATACTTCTAGAAAATTTGGTGGTGGTTTTACGAACTTGTATTTATTTAGATTTGCAGTGATTAGGATATTGAAAGCTTTTAATTGTAAATTCACAGTAAAATCGGGATATAATTTTGTTTCACATTTTCTTTCAATTGTGCAATTAAGTTCTTAAAGCAAAAACAAACAAAAAAATTGCTTTGTAAGAAAAGGTCTGTCAGAAAGCCTAGAGGGAAATAATAATTTTAATATCTTTTTTTCATCATGTATAGTTTGAACATTATTGTTGTAATAAAAAATACATTTTGCAGAAACGACTTTATTTACTGCGCGCGATAGTTAATTTTAATATATCCAAAGCATGTTACCATTCGCAGAATTATCTCACTTCTAAGTTAATGTTGGATGTTCTAGCTAACAAATTACACGCAGATGAAAACCAGTGCTATCTGTAATTTGTAATTTAAGGAGTAATTATTAATAGGGAACAACTGTTGGTCTCCTTGCAACGAATATTAATGTCCAAACTTACTAGCATTATTCATGCGTCAAGGATAATATTTAATAGGCCCCTGGGGCGGGGGGGGGGGGTTGGGTGAGGGTAGCGAAGTGCCGGGGGGGGTTGCTTCCATATGTCGCAACGTAGAGGAGATTTACGAGGGAGCCATCCGAAGGGGATGGGTCTAATGAGTGCAGCCGCGATTTAAGGTCAGCTAGCTAATGACAGTAGCAATAATATGACAAGGAGCACGATGGACCCTTTATAATTCAGAATTTCAGCAGACTATGTACACCAATTTCTAGCCTACAGTTAGTATGTAAACTTATCTAGAAAAGATATAGAGAAAGACCAAAAAATTCATAGATGCTATAGAAAAATCACATTATTTGAGGCTTGGCCTAGGTAATGTTGTATATGATAGAAGGACCTAAAACCTGAGGACGAGGAGAGCTGACCAACAGTTTACAAAGACGATTAGTAGAGATGGAGTCAATAAGAAGAAGAAAATAGTTTGAAAACTTCAAGAATAAGCTATCTACATTCTTACCCTCTTTCATACCCAATGGTGTAAAGGGCACCATATGAAGCATTTTAATTCTGATCGTTAATTGCGTAAAGGCAATGGTATTAGTTCTGCGCTTTAGGTACAAGTTCAAAGTGATATTATTTGAATGTGAAGAGTGAAAAATCAAAATGTTTTAACTGGTATTGCACAAGTGAATGCAACCTAGATTATCTTGATGATTTTTTTTCAAACGCACGAATAACAAAATTACCCAAAAACGGGCATCAAATTAACCCTCTTCTTTATATGCTATGGCACGGTATTTCAACAGGGTTCCTTAACAGGCACCATGGCGTAGTTGGACGCTCGACTGCGAAACTAGCGTCGCGGGTTCGATTCCCGCCAATTGCAAAATAAATTTAACATTTATTTCCAATTGGTCTGGATGTTTGTAATGTATTTTTTACATTTACCTTCCCTTTCCTTACTATCCCACCTACAGACAAGCCTCCAATACAGGCATTGCTGGTTATTTCTTTTAAAAAAGGCGACTTTTACTTCAAAGTATGTGTTACTCTCTTAGGCAGCTCTAAACATCGCCTCAACTGTTCTGATCCCTAAATGTATAATAAATTTATCTTGAAACATAAATCATGTTTTTAAAAGGTTTTTCAAAATGCATAAAAAAGTTAGAGATGGCCAAATGATGAAAAATGAGTGCCGTTTATTTTAAAACGTGTTTAGCTCCATATTGCGTCTACTGCGCAGTGTGTACACGGCGGCAGTTAGTTACGGCACGAATTATAGAGGCCATTACGATTCATTAGGGCCAGTTAAGCTTAAACCGTGTTTGCTCTACTATTGTGTGGCGTCGCGGCGCTACCGGAACGGGAAGTGCGTCCCTCTCGCACTTCCGGTCGCGCTCTCGAGCTCGCCATGCCTGGCTCGGACGCAGATCGGACGCCGAGGTAAGAGGGGTAAGTGTAATTAGTGATATTTGTGTGGACGTACGATTTCGACTGCGATTGTATCGGCTGATCGAAAGTCTTGCCCCAAACTAACAGAAGAAAAAAATACCTCATAGAATAAAGCAGTGGTTGTAATACTGAACATTACTTTTGGCAAATGTAAATAAAATAAAATATGACAACGTCAAAAAATAACCGCATTCCTTAACAATTTATTTCATTTGAAAAAACATTTCTGAATGTTTTATATGTTTCATACATATAACATACGTAGCGTATACACATTTCACATATGTTAATATTTAAATAATACTACAAATTCTGCGTAAAGTTTGGGACAAAAATATATTTTTTTTTTATGAAAAACAGCAAATCTAAACTTCATTAAGAATAAATAAACATAATTGAGTCACAAACAATATTTTTTTCAATAAGTTTAACGTATTGTGAAATTGAAAATAAAAAAAAGTGTATTATTGAATTATATTTTACTGTGTAAATTTGCCCGCATTGTGGTTTTTTCCGTTTAAAACTACTTGATTTATGCATAAAATATGTAATGGAATACCATAATTAAAAATATATGTATATTTGATAAAACATTTTCATTTTTTCGTCCTTAAAGTATAATGAGTATACATTTATTACTTACTTATTTACACATTTGCATAAACAGAATAAGATTATTATCTTTATTATTAATTCAATCATCAATGATTTTCTCTCCAAAACTATCATAAATAAAATATAATTATATTTAAGATAAAAGCCATCCGATTGCACCATTTCAATGTTCAATATATAATAAGCCAAAAAAACAGCTTACCCTATAACCTTTTTTGTTTTCAAATATGTGGTTAAATCGCATTAGCAAAATTGCGTATTTGGTGTTTTTATACTTTCAAATGTAAAAATACTAGGCAAAAATTTGTTTAATTCGTATATGCATCAGCGCGTATGAGATAGTATTTTATAAAAATGGATCCCTGATTATAATACAGAAAAATAATTATTATTATTTATAGGAAATAAATGTTGGCGCATGAAAACATATTTTAGATACTGTTAGCAATAGATTTCTCGTAGCTCCAAAAGTTCAGCTTCCCGAAATAATTGGTTGGAAAGAAAATTTCTAAATGCTATTTTATTCATATTTTTTGTATTTGAATATATGGCATGTTTGTGTAATGGACAAGAATTTAAAATAAAGAAAAATATATTTATCAAAGAAATTCACTTAAAGTACAGTGCAGACTAAATAAATTTAAGATCGTAACAAACTTTTGGGTCACCTTCCACAACGTGATGGGTGGGTCGTGTGGTAATAATATCGATTGCTTATTAAATCGACTGCGTTTCAGCTAAAAGGTAAATAATTGCCCTAACTGGTTTACTGCGACATCCGATAGCTCGTGGCTTAAATACTAAATTGGATGTCGAATACCGACTAGGTGCCCATCCCCACTTCACGATACCCTCCACTCACTCCCTCTACACTCTCCCTGCCTCGCTCTAACCCCTCCACCCCACACACGACTCTGATTTATACAATTAGCGGATTAATAAATACAGACCCATTATTAAAAGGCCATTTGGAGAGGCATTTGAATCAAAGGGTTTTTGGAAATTTCGAAATTTATTCGACCGCGCGAATGTCGGGTGAATTTTGATATTGGGATATTCGACGAGAGTTTTGATCCAATTTCGCAATCATGGAAATGTAATGAAATATTTTTAATGAAATTTAGAGCGTATTTCATTTGTTGCACTATTTATTAGTTGTGCTTTGGAATTCCTTTACTGCACTTAATTAAAATTGCATATTAAGTATCCGTTATTAAAAACATCATATCAATTTAACGATAAATTGTCTGACTGGGCAAATACATTGCAAAATTATAAAAATAAAGTAGACATTATGTCAACTAATATATTTGCCTTCATATGAAATCCTATACTTACATATTTAAATAAATTGTCGATAACGTGACGCAAATCGGAAAATGACGAAATTCTCACCTAACGGAATAAATACGTTTTCATTACCTTAATGTATCAGTTTTAATGTAAATGATCAATTCATGTGCCTATTTGTATTGTTATATGAATTATTTCTGTTTAAAAAATTATATCAATAAATATTTTTTGTCTTCTTCAAACCCTTATCCGCACCCCAATGGTGCATAGGGCACTGCATCATATAATTGCAGTGTTATCTTGATCATTAACACATGAAGAAAAGGTGATCAGCCCTCCGCTACAGGTACCAGTCCAAGGTGATATAGAATGAATATTAGAGTGAAAAAATGATTTTTATTTATTTGACCCTACCTGGGAATCGAACCCGGGACCTCCAGAACGGTAGCCGTGCGTGCTAAACATTACACTACGAAGGCGGATATTTAAAAAAAAATGTTTTTTGGCTTGCGTAGCTTATTCTTTATTTTTATACATCAAAACAAAACAACAAAAACTATGTTTTTTATGGCGCTGTTTTTAACAGCAGAATAATTAAACTTATTCACAATAGAAATATTAAAGTGACGATAATTATTATCATTTGATTTTTAATATTCGTACACATATATATTTTTTTAATATTATCATACGTAACTAAAGTTTTAGAAAATTTTCAATTCGTGTTCATAACCAACATTTTTCGTTATTCGAACAGATTTTTCTTGCCATTCGAGTATTATCGTAAATGTTAACAATAAATAAATTTGGCGACAAAAACGGTATCCGTTTATCAGTTTGGCGGGAAACGGTCGCTAGGGAGGACGTTACTAATAGCCTGATAGGGCAGTGCCAACCCACGACTAGCGGTGCCTGAATGTGCCTGAAAGTGTCTGAAATATCCCACAAAGAACTACGAATTTCACTATTTTACAAAATGGTCCATGTACAAAAATCCAAATACGAGTACTTTAAAATCGAGTTTAAATAAAAAAATTAAACGATATTTAATTCTATTTATTTATTGATTTTGCGTTTAATTTGTAGAACAACATTCGTTTGATAATGCCTTAACAAGGCGAAACAATTGTCACAATATCAATTTTTTATGTAATTTTGTTAATAAAATACAACGTAGTAGACTGAAAAAAATCTGTGTTTGATTTGAAATTAATACATATATTATTATATTATTTTATTTTACTTATTATGCATAGATTTCAATGAAATAGGTTGGCTTATAGCTAAGAAACAATAGATTCCATCCTACCAAAAAAACAAAAAATTATAATACTGAATAATTTTTTCAACTTTTTACGCATGTTGGAAATCAAATAACTATATGAATGAACAAAAACTTACACATTACAATAGATAAAAACAAGGAAGAAGATTTTACGTTTATAAAAATGTCTTTAATATTGCACAATGTATTTTTTTTTATTCATCAATTTTGTTTCCTTTTTTCATTAAAGAACTCATAATGTTTGCTGATGTGATGCTTATACGTGCTTGTACGAGTATAAGTATTCAACCCCTAGTGCCCTAACTGCTTATGTTCTCTTGTACCTCCATTTCCTATTCCATGTATCAAAAATGTCCTCAACCCTAACAGAGATAGAATAATTTAGAGCACAGGACTAATCTTTGATTTTTTTTAAATAATTTAAGATCAAGTTAACACCTTGTTGTTTAGTGTGGTGTTCGTAGAACCATTTAAATAATAATAACTACTATTTTTCAAAATACGATGATTCTTAAAGATAAATATTAAGTCATGCTTTGAATGCGTCCAAATTTTAGAGTCCATAAAAAAATCGCATTGAATCGCAAATATAAGTCTGGATATTTATAAAACTTCTATGTGAAAACAAAAAAAATATATAAATTATTCACTACATTTTTATAAAATACAAATGGTTGTTTTAGAAATATTAAATGGTTGTGAAAAAATAACCAATCTTTTAAGAAGGTTGGTTATTTTTTCACTTTTATTTGTTTTTAGTGTTGTATTATGTAAATGAAAAAAAGGCTGGTTTCTTTTAAAAAAATATGTGTTTTTAGCCTTATTTTATTGCACTTTAAAGATAACTGAAAATAACACTGAGTATCCCCTTAATATAGTTTGCTTAGGTAAAAAAAAATAATCACATTAAAACATACTTTATTTCGTTCTGTTATTTTTCCCGTCTGTAATCAGAAGAAAAGGCACTCAGGAGGTCACTCAAAGTTATCAGGAGTGAAGAAGATGTTAAGGGTATTTTTCCTTTTATTTTCACAAGGCGTTTTCTTTGTCGGATGGCGAGGGAGTGTTGATATAGCGGGTAATATACCTCCTCGTATTTTCTTATCCCCGTGTAAGAGATCTTGTATGGGGGTACTTATCGGGAGGAAGCCCTCAAGGCAAACGGATGGATGAACCACCCTGAGGTGAAAACAGGGTGTTTGCAAAAGTAAAAAAGGACGAGAAGTCAAAATTCCTTGGTTGTGTTTCATAAACATCATCAATACTTGTATCAATCAAGGGATATGTTCTTTATAAACTTTATAAAATTAAACAACTTTGTTTTAAACACTTTTTTATTGGTACACTTTATCCCACCGGTTTCAACGAGAACCTTGTCATCATCAGGGTTTATGTACTAAATTCAAAAACTTCCACGCACTCCGTACACCATATGAACATTTGATTTAAAAAGGGAAGGGAAATTAATTATGAGTATTTCAATGTTTTAGAATTTAGTACATAAACCCTGATGATGACAAGGTTCTTGTCGAAACCGGTTGGATAAAGTACACCAATTAAAAAGTGGTTAAAACAAAGTTGTTAAATTTTATAAAGTTTATAAAATATGCCACAAAGTATCTGCGGAAAACCTTCAAGAAATGATATGTTATTTGTAAATAAAACAAAATATAAAAAGTAAAAACTTAAAATCTCAATATATTGAAAGTTATTTGATATTACTTATAGCAGTGCTCCTCAAACGCTGTACCGTGGCACACTGGTGTGCTGTGAGCCATATACAGGTGTGCTGTGATCAAATTGAATGTATTATGTATTTAATATAATACACATACTTCACAGTTTACATGAGACACGTTGACAATTTTTTTTTTATAATTTTGACTTTTTTTCAAAATAAATAATAGAATAATTTTTCAATGGTCTATGTTTCAGCTTTTGGTGTGCCGTGGAATTTTAGGAAGAATTTTAGTGTGTCGTAGGTGTCATAGTATGTACAGCAAATATCTAATTGTATTGAGCAAAATCTAAATTTTCCAGTAAACATAACACGAGCAAAAACAGAGTACGGTTATCATGTTTTTTTAATCAATAATTTAAAATATAAACTCTTTTTTTTTAGTTTTAATTACTTAATTATTATTAAAATATGGAGAAAAGGTGATCGGATCTGATCTTCAGGTACCTATTTAATATTAAATAAATATCCCTGTGATTTTTTTTAACAAATTATTTCGTCCATTTGAATAAATCGAACCAGGGATCTCCAGCATTGTACGTGCTTACTTATGGTGATGGACAAAAGATAATCTATATGTAAATTTTAAGACCGTTCATTAAAAAATCTTCATATATATATTTTAATTAATACTTATTAATAGTAAGGAAGACCGAGAAAAACCTGGCACAATCAGGTATATCAAATACTTGAATGCGGCCGGGTCAGGAGTCGTAATAATCGTCGGGTATGTATGAGGAGATCCATGAATGTAGAAAAGGTGAAGAATGTTTGCAAAGACAGAGTGGTATGGCGTTCGATTCTCTCTGCCTACCCGTGCGGAGAAACGGCGTGATGGTTAGTTAGTCAGTTAGTTTAATTGATACTAATAATAATCGTTAAAATAAACATCGAGTAAAGGCGCTAAACGTAATTTGTATAAATTGGACATGTTAATTCCTTTATGAATTGCCTGTAGGTAGATTTTTTATACCCGTATATGTGTTTAACGGATGACGCGAATAACGGATATAACGGATCGTTATTAACGGCAGCGGATTATGAGGGTGGCCATTTATTACAATTTTTCCAGCGCGGCTGGGGGAGGCCCCGATTCCTCTCCTGTTTCATATGTGACATCAGATAGCCATAAATGAACTTCTGGAATTGCTTTTGCACCTATCCGCGCCCAAAGTGGCATGTTGGGGTTTCAATTTGGCCACACAGATAAGGTAGAATGAGGGTCTGTGATATCGAGAAGAAAATTAGAAGAAAAATGAGAAGAGAAGATAATTTAAATTAAATATTGCAATATATGTTTTTAAACGAAAGAAGATAGAGACTAAACTGTCTGTTCACAATGATAATGATAAATTAAATTGGCAGTACACAACGGTAATGGTGATAGTAATGATAAACTCAACCATCAGTCCTTTATTCCGCCTACGAAGTGTAATGGAGGTCCTGGGTTCGATTCCCAGGCGGAGGATTCAAATAAATATGTTATTATTCATTCTAATATTTATTTAAAATTACCCTAGAATGTTACTTGAAATGCAGGGCTGATCACCTTGGCTTCATGTGTTAACGATCAATATAACACAACTTTTATACGATGCAGTGCCCTATGCACCATTGGATATGATTAAGGGTTTGAAGAAAAAAACTAGCAGTACACGACGGTAATAGTGATAGAAAAAGTAAACTAAACTGATAGTACACAATAGAGTACCTGGTAGCAACCCTTACGTATGGAAGTGAATCATGGAGACTGCAGTCATAATGCGATTTTTCAGAAGAATGTACAATAAAACGATGTATGATAGATGCTCGAAATGTGACATAAAGATTGATGGCTGAGGTGATTCCAAAAAAAAATTGTAGCATGGTTGGCAATCATAGGTAGAAAAGTGAATATATTTTGGAGCAATAAAACTCTTATTTAATTTGTTCACTGTTTCTTTCATATTTCATGTATACATGTTTAGTCATAAAACAAACCCTGAAGAGAGCAACAGGTTTTTGCTGAAATAAGTTTGTTTTAATATGAGTGCATCAAAAAACAAAGTGTTTTATTACTCCAAAATATATAACAATGATCCACAAAGTTAATGCTTCAAATACTCAAAATAGAAAAGTGAATGTTACACGTGTATAAAATGAACACTTAAACCAGCCTATGATGGTTTTAAGCCCTGTAAAAACCCAAACATCCATATTCTTCGTCATCTATGTTAAGATGTCAAAATATTAAAATAATTCCTAAGTGGAGAAACCCAGATCTGTAAACCAGGATTTGGACACACTCAAAATGTGAAAAATATAATACTATAATATGAAAATAAATGAATCAAGAAGTGAGTGAAGTGAAAAAAATGCTTGCGAATTATCTCTAATGAAACTGGTCAAAATGTACGGCCATAAATTTAAGACAAAAAGGTCCCTTACAGCAAATGAATCCGAGCCCCTGTTGTAACAAGTGATCGCATTAGTTGTTGGACTAAGGACACAAATCAGGCTGACCACTGCGCGCCGCCATGGGTCCAGCGCAAGATTTAGGGTCAGTCACAGGTAACGACTCTTCTGGGGCCGATGAGCGAACGACCCAAGTGGGTCCACCACATAAATATCCCGATAGACAAAACGCCACGCATGATACACGGCTCTTATGGAAGTGAAAGATGCATTACCCACATATGTATGTGTATTGCAAAACTTTGAGTGTGTCCAAATACTTGTTCACAAAATTTAAGTTTCTCTAATAATAATAATAAAACCCTTATCCGCACCCCAATGGTGCATAGGGCACTACGTCATATAAACGCAGTGTTATCTTGATCGTTTACGCATGAAGGAAAGGTGATCAGCCCTCCGCTTCAGGTACCAGTCCAGTGTAATATTGAATAAATATAACTGTGAAAAAATCACTTATATTTATTTTACCCCCCTTGGAAATCGAACCCGGGACCTACAGAACGGTAGCAGAGCGTGCTTACCATTACACTACGGAGGTGGACAAAAGTTTCTCTACTCGGACATTTTACATTATTGACATTTTAACAGAGATGAAGAATATGGATGTCTAGGTATTCACAGGGCATACGATATGTCATAGGCTGGTTGAAGTGGGGACACCACATAATCCCGTTAGACAAAACGCCTCGTATGATGTATGGCTCTTTTAAGGAGGGGAAAGATGCATTACCGACATACATGTATAGCGACATTTTGAGTGTGTCAAAATACTTGTTGACAAATCTGAGTTTCTCAACTTGTGAGTTATTTTACATTTTCAGCATTTTAACATGGATGAAGAAGATTATGGATGTCTGGGTGTTTACCCAACGTAGTGGTACAGCGGTAATTAAAATATCATAGTCGTACAGGAGAAAGTGACCAACCAAAACGTAAAATGTTCAGGAGGGCCATTTAAGTCACTTTTGTTTGGCAAGAAATTAAACATCAATGCAGTTAGTCATTTTTAACAAGTCAATATTATTATACTTATAAGTTTAAAATCCTTTGGCATTTTTTTCAGGACAAATAATGGTAGTAAGATATCAAATGGTCGATAATCACCTTTTTGTAAAAAATGCACTTGGTCACTTTCTCCTGTATGACTACGATATGCGCCACCTTAAGTATGATGTATTACATACAATAAACCATACAACAAGAATATAAAATAAGTTGTCAAATGATGAGGTGCATAAAATTGAAAGGTGGAGATAATTAAGATTTGTGAACAAGCATTTGGACACACTCAAAATGTTGAATAAGATAAGTATTAAATATTTTTAGTTTTAAATCAATCTTTCATAAAAAAAAACTTAAATTAGCATTAAATAAAAGTTTATGTAATCGGAGGGCATGTATGACTAGATGTATGGATACGAAGGAAGCTAGGAGTAAAAAATGAGTGTAGTGTTCCTTCCTCTCTGCCTACCCCACTGGGAAAAAGCATGATGTTAGTAGTAATAATAGTAGTTCTATTAAATCATGTAAAAATATGTTGGATTTGACAAAATTTATGTTATATACTCCTACCTTGTTGTGTATATAACATAGAATTTTGTCTAGCCTCACACCAGTCTGATGATGTCGGTTACGAGGAAACCCGGTTGATGGTCAAATAAAATTCATATGGAAAAAATTATATAGTTGTTATTTTATTCTATGAAATACAGTTCAAGAAATATCAGTACAAAACTTAATGTAATAAAATATGCAGGATTTAAATCACATTTAGGATTTAATGGATACATGTTAATGTATTTATTGATTTGGCTTTTAATTTGTAGAACTCCATTTTAATTTATGTATTAATTTTAAATTGTCAAAGTATAATTTTTTATGTGTTTTTGTTAATAAAATACAACTTAGTAGACTCAAAACATTTGTGTTTGATTTAAAATTAATACATAAAACATGTTTATGTTTTACTATCAATGTATATAAATGGTTTATGGTAGGAGAAAATAAAGAACCCACTCTATTTACGCAGACACGAGTCATGGGACCGGAAATTACCATTAATTATAAGCGGGTCGGCAAAGGGATTTAAAAAGCGGAAAAAATGCGCGGTAAAAATTGGAATCGCTGAGAAAACGAACCCGGTTGAACCCGACCGTTCAGGGAATCTACGGCCGCATCTAGCGCGAGTAGGACTCTCTGGCACAAACGAGAAAAATCCCAGAAAATACTGCGAATTGAGTTACAGGCTAGCTTTGTTCGACAAGGGCGCACGCTTAAACCATAAAACTGATTTTACTTCCCTTGTGAAAACTATGTTTCACGCAAAAATATAACATTTTTCAATTAAAAGTTGTGCTAGAAAATGTTTTACGTTTTCTCATTTGTTGTGCAATGTTCTACTTTCTCGACTGAATATTACGATATTTCTGATAACCTTACGCAAATAACATTTTGTTTCGCTTCAGTTAATTATGTTACAAGTGGAAAATTTTCTTTGCGAAAAATAAAATGAAACAGAAAGCATTCTCGAACGTGGCGTAATTTTTAAAAGATAAAAAATAATATTGTTTTTCTGTGAATATTCAAATATTGAAAGATTGGGTAGTATTTTGATTATTATTAGTAAAATGAACTTTTTATTTTATTTCGGCTTTATTTTACTGAATTCGATATTCATCTATTATGGTAAAAGGAATAGGTATTATATATATATATATATATATATATATATATATATATATATATATATATATATATATATATATATATATATATATATATATATATATATATATATATATATATATATATATATATATATATATATATATATATATATATATATATATATATATATATATATATATATATATATATATATATATACTTATGTAAACGTAATGCATTCTTATTTTACAAAAATATTGTACGATAAACGTTTTATTATTTTTTGTAAATAAAAATACTGAAAACTGTCGATTAGCAAAAATAACGTTTAAATTATAAAAGTCTAGTATTATAAATATATGTTTTTTCAATCATCCCCAGTAGATTACTATATTGATAATCATTTTTGTATTTATAAAACATTTATTATTGTTTCTACGCTAGTGAAAATGTCATTGTTGACTTCCTGTTTAAAAATGTCTGCCCGGGAAGTATGAAAACAGGAAAAGGTGGCGGAAGCAACCAGCATCCCATTTCTTTTAACACCACCTCTTTTTCCGTATTAATGATTTTAGCATCCGGATACTTTTTATATTAAGAATCATAGAATTTACATTTTTTTGTCTCCAAACGAAAAAAATGTAATATATTTTTTATTATGATTCTAAAATTCTTTTTACTCATCGCAACGAATACACATGCTGATTTCAAAGTTCCAATACATTTAATCGATAATCCCTTTATCATTATAATTTTAAAAGCGGTATTTCTATCATAGTTCTCTCAAGTTTAAAAATTAAATATTAAAGATTTTTCTTCTTCTTCTAAACTTCATCCTACACTATAATGCATAGGGCATTTCATTACATCGATGCAGAGTTATCTTGATCGTTGATGGCGAGAAGGTAAAGTAATCACCTTCTCGCCATCAACGATCAAGATAACAAGTCTTCTTTGCTTCCGAACGGTCAAGGATGATATTAAATAAATATTTCAAAAATCACTTATCCTTCACCCTCTTAGAATCGAATCCAGGACGATTTAGCACGGAAGTCGAATATTATTCCAAAATGATAATAAAGTAAAACATATTGATGAAAGCACATAATGCAGTAGTTTAATATTTTGTTTTTTTTTATTTGTTTATTTTAAATCGAATTGAACAATTTTATATGTTTAATCCATTTGTTTTACTGGATGCATTAAATTTGTGATTTCAAGTAAAATATTAGAATTAGAAGATTAAAAATATTTTCTTACTTTTTCTGTTTCAGTTCACATGTATAATACATTTTTTGTTTTAATTGCCTATTAAAAACAACAGAAAAATAATCCGTGGTTTCAAGGGTTGAATTTTTTTTTTAGAAATCATATTTTGAACCAAAGGTATATGTATACGAGTATATACAATATATGTAATACAATTTTGTGTTGGATGTATATTTAGATTACCGTAGAACGGAGCTACTTGAACTTTGATGTGTTACTTGAGCCCAGTACAAAAAAAATAAATCTGTATTTGGTCTACAATAATGAACGTACATATATATTTTTTAATTTGTTATTTCAAGGGTTAAATTGAAAATCATTATTTCCTTGGTCAATATCGGTCCAAAATAAATAACATCGCTCGTCAACGACAGAAAATATCTTGTGTGAACTATTTATTGTTGAATACCCCGCTGAACGTTGCTAACCGACGCAACGTATGACATTATGGCTACAAAACGCGAATGGATAAATCGCTTATCAGCTTGTACGCTCCATTTAACATGCCTCTACTGTGTTCACACGGGCCGCGGGCCGCATTTCACATGAGGCTTGACTAGCATTGGCTCGCGGCTTACATGAACCTCGCGGTTAACAATAAACCTGCTGAAGGTGACAAGCGAAATAGTTGTAGGTAAATTTCAACTAGTTGATCCAATCTATCAATATAAAAATATAACTCCTAAGTGGACAAAATCCACATTTCGCTCACTCCTTTAAACAACGTCGTATATCAAAAATCGTCAATTTTCAGCTGTGCATGTTTTGGGAATGCCCAGAAAATGTACTATATCCTAGCAAAAGCGTCATATTTTTAACTTAATATTTATCCACTACAGGGTACAAAGTGCTGTTTTTGCTTTTTGAAAAAAAAAATCGTTTAATTTTTTTTTTAAATAAACTAAATATTTTTCAAATGGAGAAATAATATTCAGGTTTTACCTAAAAAGATCTGTTGCGCAGTAAAAAGTTCAATAAGTGGCTTGATATTTATTTTTATTGCATTTCATTATATTTTTAAGCTTGAAAAACGATCTCCTGAAAAATCACGTTTGTTGATATATGACGTTGTTGAAAGGAGTGAGCGATTTGTGGATAGTGATATGGACAGAAAAAATATTTCGAATAAAATAGCTAGTAAAATTATAAGTTCATTTAAAATTGACAGTCATGTTTTCAAAGGATCTTTTAGTATGTAAAATAATTCGGGAAGAATCTAACGTACATACAGTTCATAGAGGTCTCTGCTACAATTTTTTTTTATCATAAAAGATGACTTAAAATACACAATTTTCCTCAGTTTTTCAAATCAAGCCATTAATACGATTACACGTTTGAAGTGAGACATCTTAGGCGGCGATTCCATAATCGATAATTGGACTGAAATGAATATTGAAATTTCAAGGACGGTCACGTTTAAAAGGTACATTTAATTACATGAGAGAGAGGACGTAGACGTAAGTCTATCTTATTCTTTATTTTTAAGAAATTTCACTTCTAACGCGTGTATATATTGAACTGCACACGGATTTTCGTTATTTATTGATTTGATCAATATCACTATTTTTTATAGATTTGACGTTTAATTTGTAGAACTCCATACTAATTTATGTTTTTTTTTTTTTATTTGTCTACTAGTTGTATTTTATTGTTAAAAAATAAAATATAAATCAATTTTGTGACAAAAGTTTCGCCTAGTTATGGCATTTTCAAAATAATGTGAAGATTTCTCTTTATATTTTAATAGTTATCATAACATAAATGTGGAATTGTTTAATTGGCTTTATTTTTATTAATGTAACTATTTTTGTTAATGTTATGTAATGTTTATTATTGTTAATGTAACTATTTTTCATTTTCATTTTATATTTTTTTAAATGTAAAGCTGTACAATTCCCGAACAAATAAAATAAAATTAAAAAAGATTAAATGGACTGACGGTCCTTATATAGCTATACAATTTTAGGAAATTAGGTAATAGTTTTAACATGTGCAGTAATAATTTACAGGAGGCTACAATAGTTAATGGAGCATGTAGGTACGTATACTTTTATTAATTTTCGGGGAAAGTAAGAATTTTAACAATAAAATAAAACTTAGTAGACTCAAAAAATCAGTGTTTAATTTAACATTTAAAAAATTAATTTTATTGTTCCTTCAATGCGATTCCAGCATTGTAAGAAGGTTTGGTGGGTGTTATATTGATTTCAATTGTTGTCTCATGAAATAATTTCATCAGTTCATCTTCCGTGGACCAACTGAAGTGCGGCAGGGCGGGTCTGGCCGGAGCAGGGTAGGGCGGGACGGTGGGCGGCTCGGTGGGCGGGGCGACACTACTAAGATATCCGCCCATACTTTCGTTCATCTCTTCTCCGTAGGCGGCAATCTTGTATATGTACATTATGTAATATACACATTATGTTTTAAATAGCTTTATTTTGCGAAGAACTTGTCTAGATTAATTTGCGGATTAGCCTGTTATCTCACAGTTTTTTGCAGAATATTGAATAGATGAACAAAACAGCGCTTTTCTATAAGTAAAGGGTGTTTTACCGTAGAATACAACAATAGATTATCTATTTTATTTAAATTAAACACTTGAATAATCTACTTTATCGAGTTTTATTTTTATTTATTAGTTTCGAAAACGACAGTTGTTTTCATCTTCCGGTACAAATTAAAACTAGTTAATTAGTTTTAATTTGTACCAAAAGATGAAAACAACTGTCGTTTTCGAAACTAGTCCTAAATAAAAATAAAACTCGATAAAGTGGATTATTCAAGTGAGTAATTTAAATAAAATAATCATGTCATTCCACAAAGTTAATGCCGAATCAATAAATAATAGATTATCTACGCGTAAGCATTTTCAAATCTGAAATAACTGAAATCTTTCACTATATTTAGCGAGTGTCCAAACATTTGTTCACAAATCTAGGTTTGTCCAACTAAGAAGTTATTTTTATTAACATCTAAGCATACATAAGGAAGAGTATAAAAGTAACTCTGTATGGATGTAACTTAAGCATAAAACATGAAGGATAAATACAACTTTACAACATTTTGAGTGTGTCCAAATAGTTGTTCACAAAATCTGGATTATCTGCAATTACAGGAGTTATTTTCATATTATTTTTTGGCATCTCATCAAAGATGAAGAAGAATATGGAAGTCTGGGCATTTAAGGGCATTTACATTTATGTGTGTAAAGTGATCACTTAAACCAGCCTATGACGATCGTCAGCCCCGTAAATGCCCAGAATTCCATATTCGTCTTCATGTTTGATGAGATGTCAAAAAATAATATGATAAACACAACTCCGAGGTTTAGTTGTCAATCATAGGTGAATGCTAAACGTGATATGAATGGGAGACATTGATATACATAGAAGACAAATAATAACAATTTTACATTTTGAGATCTCAACATGAATAAAGAAGAATCTGGGTTTTTACAGAGCTTACGACTGCTCAAAGGCTGTTTAAACTTATGAATGGCGAATGTTACACGTGTGTATAACATTTACCATTTTACCTATGATTGATAACCACACTACTCAAATTGTTCACACTGTTTAAACGTATTATTTTTACGTACTTTCATATTTGAGTTAACGATAATATAAATGGTTGATTCAAAGGTATTAATTTCTTAAGAAAGCTTTTATTTAGCAATGACCCTTTAAATAAAAAGTATGCAAGATCCTTACCAAATTATTTTACATACGCCTGAAAACATGATTTTAAATTTTCATACAGCGTATAATTTGACTACTTATTTTACTCGCTACATTTCGGGCAAGGATTTGTACATACCCAAAATGCTGTGAAGAATAATTTTATTAAAATATAATTAAAATTAAAATATAACATTGTTTTAAAAATCACTATAAACAAGGTAACATTTTAATTATAACTTGGAAAATCACAAAGTTAATGCTTCAAATATAAATTATAAAAAATAAATAATTTAAAATAAAAACACTCTAGTAGCCAGAATCGTAGACATTGAATAGCATGTTACCTATGCTATTCCTACGATTCGCGCTGTTTTAAAAATACATGCATAGACAATATCTACATTATAGTTTAATATCCTACTAAAGGGAGTACGTTTAGTCGAGTGGCCTAGCATCGGAAAATCTGAACGTTAGAAAATCACAAAGTTATTATTTCAAATGTAAATTATAAAAAATAATTAATTTAAAATAAAAACACTCTGGTAGCCAGAATTTCTTCATGGTATACCATATAGGATATTACCTATGCTATTCAATGTCTACAATTCGCGCTGCTTTAAAAATACATGCATAGATAAAATCCACATTATAGTTTAATATCCTACTAAAGGGAGTACGTTTAGTCGAGTGGCCTAGCATCGGAAAATCTGAACGGTGGGATATTCGCGTAGGGGGTGGGGGTGTAGGTACTAGGGGGTGGAAGCTGTTAAATGAAGCAGAAGCGCTCCGATAACACACACCATAACACGTGAATACAAATAGGCAGCTATTTAGGGATGGCATACACGCGTACACGCGTATTGGTGAGATAAAGAGGATAGGTATCCACCGCAAAAAAGCCGTTTAGTGCTGTCGGATCGAGTTAAACACGCGCATATTTTTATTCTCTCATGCGAACAATGATTTAATATTTTTTCTGAGGGATGATTTAGAATATTTAAAAATTGAATTATTAAAATTTATTATTATAGGTGTCTCAACTTGAACTTCCCAGGCCTAACGATCTGGCATTTAGCTGGCTTTACCGATTATTTTTACTGTGTTTTCTTGTTTGCTACTTTCTTATCTTTTTGTCCGCCTCCGTAGTGTAATGGTCAGCACGCTCGGCTACCGTTCTGGAGGTCCCGGGTTCGATTTCCAAGGAAGGTAAAATAAATATAAGTGATTTTTTCACTGTAATATTTATTCAATATTACCATGGACTGGTACCTGAAGCGGAGGGCTGATCACCTTTCCTTCATGTGTAAAAACGATCAAGATAACACTGCGTTTATATGACACAGTGCCCTATGCACCATTCGGGTGCGGATAAGGGTTTAAAAAAAAAACTTTCTTATCTGTTTTTCAGTCTTGTTAACCTTAATCCCATGTCCCACAATGAGTAATGGAAATTACTCATCGGGAATATTACAAACTATATATGACTTATGTATGCAATATGTTTGAAGAAATAAATAAATTTTATACACCTGTGTAACATTTACCGTTCTGTCCATTATTGAATGTATTATTTTTGGAATCTGCATATATGCAATGGTATTTGATCCCTTTTACATGTTAGTGGCTATTCAATAGATTTGGAAGTGTAAGGAATGTGGGTGTGTTGCTTGCACAACAGTGACAGCAACATCCCGCAACTATGTATGTGAATACTCACATAGTCTGGCAAGCGTTATTTTAAATAAATCACTCTCTTAGAGCTCCTAGTAACTTAAATATAAATAGAATAAACTAAAGTAAAAAAATAGCATTTTTTTACTGACAATCTTCCATCACCTTAATACACAACGTAAAGAAATTCGTAAAGTTGTTATTTTTATCTACGGTTTAGACTATTATAATTTTTATGTATTGTCCGTAGGGTAAATTATCCACATTATGATTGTAACAATGTAACAAATTGCATTTTCAGTATTAATCATTGTGTTTTAATAAACCCAACGAATCAATAAACGAGATCTGGAACTAAAATAGATCCCATTTTTTGTCGTTATCTCGAATATCGAATTAAAGACATAAATTTCATATAGAAATCGTATAAAACAAATCATCAATATCAGTATTACCAATTGAAGCACCAATCACTGACAGTGTAAATATTGAATAAACAGAATATTTTATATGCAAACTCTGTACTGTCGTGTTTCTTTAGATATCGCACACCTAGATTGAAATTGTATTAACTCAAAAGTTATGATTTTTTTAGATAATCACTTATTCGGATTCTACAAATGAAGACGCATATATCAATTTTCCTAGTTGTAAATATTCTTTCAAATATAGCAGTAAGTATATGTTTCTTTTGGTGAATTAAAGAATACTATTCTCTCTGCCTATCCCTTCGGGGAAGCGGCGTGATGGTTAGTTAGTTAGTATGAAATGTTTTAATGTAAATATTCTAATTAATATGCATTGTCCATTCATAAAAGAAAGCAGGAAACTTCTATTACATTAGGTGACATCACTATACGTCATTCGTCTCACATGAAAAAACAGTTTTTTTGAGTTGATACTCTTTTGATCTAGGGGTGCGATATGCTTTCCCTCTCTGCCTCTCACATTAAATCTCTCTTATTTTTAAGAATCATCAATCTCAGTATTACCGATTGAAGCACCAATCAGTGACAATGTAAATATATTTTTTTTTAAATTGTTGCAAATTTTGTATTAATGTATTTCTTTAAAGATGCTTTTTTCTGTTATTGTTTATTTTAATAATGTCTTTTATTCTTTATTTTCAACAAGTTTTAATTGTATTTTCACATATTCGTATGAACAAAAAAGTGAAACGTTTATGCGGTATTTGAGTTAACCATTAAGTGCCTATCTAATGGGAATTTAGTGTGTGTTTCCAGTTTATACCCCAATCAGCAGATAAGCAACGGAGCGAGGCGAGAAACTATGATTGAGCAGTCAGCAGCCTTATCTCTGACAGCTGACAGCCTTCTCCCGCGCCGCGGCGGTAATGAATGGTCCCGGGCGGCACTTCTTGTGATTCCGAATCAATAAAGTGCCGCCTCAGCAGACTCTGGGCGGCTTATCGGGAGCACGAGGGTTAAGAATAATGCTGTAATGAATTTTGATTGATGATCGAAAAATTATATTTTTCATATTTATGTGTCCATCAAGATATATTGGTAGAACATAGCGTAATTTTAATAAAGGGCATATGATGAGCGTTATCTTATCATAAACAACTTTATTTTTATATAAATTGCAATATCATAATTAAATAAACAACCTATATTCAGGTATTGTTTTTTTCAGGGCTCCCTAAAATATTACGTTTTTAAAAAAGGCTACGTCGCCAAAAATGTTCATATTCACCAGACTTACTTTCTTGGTAGTTTTTTCCATCTCTATCCATTCGCTCCACATGACCATATCATCTTTAAAAAAAAACCTTTTTTTTTTTACTATCCCTAGTTCATTGTAATGAAATACAGAACCTAAAACCTGATACTGCTTTTTTTAGGGTTTCGGAAAATATTAAATGATTGCCAAATAAGATAACGGTATATCCAGAAAACAATTAAAAATTATTTTTTTCCATTTTCTTTTCCTTATTCATCGATTGCCTCATTTTCCTCATTCTCCTCGCGCTTATTGAATTATGTTCGCTTTAAATTTCTTAAATATTGTACTTTTCAGTGTTGTAATAGTCCAATTTGTTTCTCAGTTGGAGCTAACAGATGGTGCTGCTATCAATTGAGAACGTTGTGAAGTAAATAGCCTTCTCCATTTAATCGAAAGTAAAAAAAGTGCAATATTATTGAATATATAAAAAGAATTATGAAACATTTAAATTTATATACTTTTAATTTAAACCGTCAACTTTTAAGGATTATTTATTGATTCTCTCAGACACTAAATTGAAATCTTAATGAGGTTTTTGTGACAAATATATATTTACAAAATTTAAAAATTAATGCAATATGCAGAATGGTAAAAGTGATTACTTAAGCAGGCCACTTCTACGTTGTTAGCCCTGAGATAAATAAGTGATGTTTCGTCTCTGTTGAGATATCAGAAACACATATATTTTGAAATGATTAATAAAAAAAACTTCGGAATCAAACCACCAAAGGTTATTTTTTTAATAGTTTGGCCATATGATTTTAGATTCTTAATTTGATGTTTGAAATTGTCATGCTATACATATTGCCTCAAACTAGGCGTACGGAACAATTCAAGCGAAATAAGGTTTTTAAGTACAAATTAGAACCAAGGTAGTTAGAGAACATATTGAATAAAATACAATCCAGCTGATAAATATTTTACGATTTCAATTGATTTGTTGATTGATTGGTTGTTTAAAGATTGTTGCGCCGTTCCATTCTCTGCCTACCCCTGTGGTCAAGCGGCGTGATGGTTAGATAGTTGTGTCGCCTACTTTCAAAATCCGCCAGATCCATGTAAGTCAATTTTATAAGAAATGCAATATTCCCCGAGGAAAATTTACGTTAAAAAGATATATCTATATTTAGATAAAATATTGTGAAATAGAGAATTTTTCCATTTTTTATAATTTTTTTCGGTTTTTTGAAAAAACACGAGACACAAACCGATAATGAAGTCATCTCAATTTTTTAAAAGTCTTTTTTAACAGGGTTTTCAAGTATGTAAATGTTTTAAACAATAAAACCCACAATTGGCATTCCGATAGAGTATTTATTTTAAAATCTTATAAAATTGGATCTGGCGGATTTTGAAAGTAGGCGACACAACTATCTAACCATCACGCCGCTTGACCACAGGGGAAGACAGATAATAGAACGCCACAACAATCTTTGAAAAATCAGTCACAGTGAGTTTATCACAATTCTGGCTTATCTTCTTGTTTATATATTTGTAACATATTTCATTACGGCTAAATTTAAAATACGTCAGTTCCTAGTATAACTTTTCAGCCATTACAAAAATAATAAAAAGGTTATTTTACTCGTATTTTACGATTTTTATTTGGGCAAAAGACCATAAAAAGAATATTGATTTTATCATTTGCCAGACTCCATCTTTGATTGCTTTAAACATTTATTGATGTTTGTTACCATTCTGCGTTTTATTGTGGTGTTGTTATCGCTTGAAAAGATTTATTGAACGTTTCACACCCGTTTAGAGGCAGTTACTGCTCCGTCTTTTCACAGACGCCATTGTACGTCGTCGAATGATGAACGAAAATACTACGAATATACTCGCGTTAAGGGCAACAAGTAAAAATGGTCTCAGATATATTCTTTGATCAATCTAGTACAGTGTTCCGCAAACATTTTCTGTTAAAGGTATATTTTAGAGGTAGGTTCACTCAAGAAAAAAGTTTTTTTACATAAATTGTATTAATTTAAGCTTTATAAAATCAAACAATTTTTTTTAACCACTTTCTTATTATTAGTACACTTTAACCAACCGGTTTCGACAAGAACCTTGTCATCATCAGGGTTTATTAAATTCTAAAACATTAAAATACTCATAGTTAATTACAAAGTATCTGCCAAAAACATTCAAGAAATGTATACATTTATTTAAACAAAACAATTATAAGCCTTTTTGAAATATTTTTTGCTGAGACCCACCAAGTCACCTTGTGTGTCTTGTCGGTGAAGTTATTTAACATACGTTTTTTTTTATTGTTTTTAGCCTTTTTAACCTTATTTACATACAAAAAGGAGAGAAAAATAAAGTACAAACTTTTTTACAATTTTCATAGAATTTACCCATTCCATCATTTTGCATTTGTTACATATTTTATTTTGACCTCTAACCTCCGTCAGCAACAAATTAAAAATGTCAGGAACGATATATTGAAGTGTTCGACTCTCATATTTATTGTTAATTTTTGGGACTATCAAACCTTCGTTGCGGGTGGGTGAATCATGTATCATGGCTGTGTACTAGAAGATTTCGATGTTTTTGTCGATATTTTTGTCTTTGTTGTTTGTTTAATATTGATGTATTATTAAAATTAATGTTATCTGAAAACATATATAACAAATGATTTTAAATGCGAATTGTGAACCTATTTAACTGATCACACGCTATAAAACTTTGGTGCAATTGTTGTTAAGACTGCTTTCAACTCTACGTTGATCGTCCTCAGGCGTTGCCTATTTTTATTTAATAGAAGTCGAAAATCCCAACCTGCACGCCCTTCGCGCAACAAAGCACCTCGCTCGCATGGATTTCAGCTTTTCCTAGGTGTACAATATTTTGAGTGTGTCCAAATACTTGTTCACATATCTGGATTATCTCTAATTATAGGACTTTTTGTTTTTACAGTATTTCGAAATTGGATCATATATATACTCGTACATAGAACTTCCAAGCATTTGAGTAGTGAGGTTGTCAATAATGGGTAGAATTGGTGAATGCTACACATGTGTAAAGTGATCACTTAAACCAGCCTATGACGGTCGTAAGCCCCGTAAATGCCCAGACTTCCTTATTGTTCTTCTTCTTTGATGAGATGTAAAAAAATTATATTTATTGTGTTATCTTCACAATACTAGACTTCCGCGGCACACCAGCTAATCACCACGGTACACCAGTGTGCCGCGGCACACACTTTGCGGAACACTGGTCTAGTATACATTTTATAACGCAAATGTGAGCGTATGAAGAAAAATAAATACTGCCTCACTTAAAAGGAATGTATAAATAAATCGTTAATTCGTTATTTTAAAAGGTCAGTTATAAAGCTGGTAAATTCGAACGAAATGTTATATGGGTGCACAGTTTATAAACCCTCAAATTTATTTTTAAATTAACCTTTTATTTTTTATTACGTAACTGTATTTATGTATGAATCAAGCGTAATATATTTTTAATTAACGGCAGTACTACAAAAGTCAATTAATATAAAATGATTTAATATTCACCGCGGAAAATATTTGAGGGCCAAAAATAATATTAAAAATTGTATTGTCAATCTTTTTTAACACTTTAAGTGCCAGGAGCTTTAAAGAAGTAATATTTTAAGGAACGTAATATATCTAAATAATTTTTATTTTTATTTTATTTATATATTTACAGAATTATAAAGATCCCCAAATATGTACACTTTGTGTTAAATATGAACTTTTTTGTTCCATATTTTAAACAATTATAAATAGGAAAAATTAGGAATAACATAGGAAGAAATACTAACAAAGAGAGTGCGTTCACTCGCTAATTTTGCATGCCAACTCGGCGTTTACAGTATTGGAAAGCGTTTAAAAGCGTTTAAGATATTAATATCATAAAATTATTAAAAAGATATTAATCGCATCTATAGTGTAGTGTTTAGCGCCTTGGCTAGTATACTCGAGATCACATCCCAGATCGGGTTCAATTTCCTAGGGGTCAAAATAAATCATATTGATTTTTTACAGTAATATTTATTTTATATCAAGTAAAAGTATCAAGGGTGATCACCTTTCCTTTACGTATTTAGCAATCAAGATTACACTGAGTCATGCGTTGCAATGCCCTTTGCACCATTGGATACAAATATATATATTTATATATATATATATATATATATATATATATATAAATATATATATATATATATATATATATATATATATATATATATATATATATATATATATATATATATATATATATATATATATATATATATGTATATATATATATATATATATATATATATATATATATATATATATATATATATATATATATATATATATATATATATATTTATGGACTAATACTTGAGGCGATGGACAGATTTTCTTGCCTTCAAATCATAAAAAAATTGAAGATATGTAACACTTCATCGATGCGATCCAGTGCCCTATGCGCCATTTTATGAGGCTTGGAAAAAATATTTATTTTACTAATTCTGTATTATTATTACTACATTTTGATGTTGGGCCTGAAATCAAAAAGCGTTTTCGTTTCGTGTTAACACTGTGAGGACCGTTTCGTTGCTCGCGTACAAATGTGTTTTTAATCTACTTTAACGTGCATCTAATGTGAGAATTTACTTTGCCGATCTAGCCTGTAAATGGCAAACATAAAGATAGGGCGATAGCGTGGAGCGGGAACGTTAACAATGAGCCAAAATGTGAAAACTCGCGAAAGAACTTCCCTGTTCGTAGGAGGTATATTTCCAGAAAAAATGACAGTTAATTTATGGTACTGCTGTGAACGAAGGATATATCATTATAAACACCACTGTTATTTTTCAAAAACAACTAAAGAGAACCCATTAAAGAACAATGCTTTAACTAAGTTGGGTGTTATAAAGAGTGTAATGAAGAGTGTTAATGAGTGTTGTCGTCCTGTGGCTTGTGTTACGGACTCAAGTCAGAATTTCTAGGTTCGAACACCCTCTTACGTACTTTGATTCTGGCCGGTCCGATCCCTTGCAGGAAGCCTGCTAGCATAACGCATATAATGCTCTCATCGTTATTTTTACATTTTTATTTTACTTATTGTTTCGGCATTAACTTTGTGGTAAGACATGTTACAATAATTAAAGAAAACACTTCGTTTTTTACCACTTGAGTTTTATTATAGACTACATGTTTCAGAAATTAAACTTCCATCATTAAGGTCTGTATAATAACTAAAATATAAAATATAAAATTTTTCTATAAATAAGGAGAGGGGAAAGTAAGGGGAAGGGGTTGGTCAAGGAACGGAGTTTGAAAACAAAGGAAAAATTGAAAGCAATGGCGAAGAATTTTGAAACAATATATTATTTAATAAATTATTATTAGAAATGATAATTTTTTGTTATTATTTTATTGTTTGTAAAAAAATCACAAAAATCAAAGTGATATGGAATTTCGATCTTGGGTAAATTGTTAAAATTATACAAGATATGATCACTAAAAACCAACCGATGACATGGTATTTAAAATAACTTAAATAATCTCATATTAAAAAAATATATATTTTTGCATTTGTTTAAACTTCTTTCACTTATTTTTGAAAACTCGTGCTTATTTCAAACACTTCAAACAATCAGTGTAAAAAAAAACTTATAAATTAATCATATAAATTAATACTCTAAACATAAGGGTAATTTTTAAATGTAATTTCGAGTTGGAAGCTCCGGTTGAATTTATGAAAAATATTATAAAATACTTTATTTACCAAAAACGAATGAGTGAGGAAAGAACGGTAAAACAAATTTAAGAGGCGAATGTAATTGGGAAAAGAAGCAGAGGAAGACCGAGAAAAACGTGACACGATCAAGTATGCCAAATACTTGAAAGTGGTCAGGTTAGGAGTCGCAACAATCGGCGGGTATGTATGAGGAGATGCATGAACGTGGAAGAGGCGAAGAATGTTTGCAAGGACAGAGTTCTATTCTCTCTGCCTACCCCTGCGGGGAAGTGGCGTGATGGTTAGTTAGTTAGTTAGTTTTTTACCAAAAACTCAAGCAGAACATTCAACTGGAAATTTGTTTCATTTAAATAAAAACTTGTATTGTTTTTTTTATCGGACTAAATGAATTGAAATTCGTTTCTTATTTCACTTGAAACAATGTGCAAATGAAAACAGCGCTGATTTTCCAAAAAATCTTCAGACACAAACCGGATATGCATGACGCCTTCAATTTTAATGAATTAAGTCAAGAAACAAAGCGTTTGTATCTCAAAACAACGATAAGAATCCTTTTGAAGGAGTGTTTTCGACTTGTCAGGAAATAAAAGTCCGTGAATAGCACCCCAAAGAATAAGAAATGGCGGCACTTTACGTCACAAAGAAATATAAATACCGTGCTTTTGCGTGGACGAGGTAAACATTGTGAAAAATATACCCTTTGGAATGCTTCAACCCCATCAAAAAATAACTTGAAGTCTGAACAGGATGTCTATAAAAATACTGTTGATGTAATTTATGTTTCTTAAGATAAAATGATTTTCTCGACGTGGGATTATAATTCTACGAATATTTACTTATTATTTCCGACCCCGTCAAAAATCCTGGAAAATCGTTTATGACAAGAATGTGGTATTTAAGAATTTTTATTTTTAACGTGTAGCTATTGAAATTTGAGAGTACAAAAATGTCTTGTATTAGATAACTTATTAAGTTGTTCACACGACTAGTTTCGAAAACTACAGATTTATTCATCGATAGGTGGTTTTTGTGATCACCGGTCGATAAAAACATCTGTAGTTTTCAAAACTAGTCGTGTAAAATAAAAATCAATTTATGCTGTAATACAAATGTTTAATTTTTAAAAATCAGCATGTCATTCCAAATAATATACCAAAAGTATCGCATCATTCATTTTTATTGTGAAATGAGATTTAAATATATTTAATTATTCGATTAGTTTAATTTTCCACTTTCGTAAAACGTCTTTCCTCTAACATTAATATGAGTTGCTCTATTAGCGAACTTTTGTCATCCTAATATGAATCCATTTGAAATTATATTTTTAATTTAAACTTAATTAAAAATGGATAGATATTACCACAAATTGAATCAGTTGATAAAATTATATTGATAAAAGCAAAAATTGCTTAAATTTATATTTGTTGTTCAAAATATTTATTACATTCTGAAAATGTTTCACTAGATAGAAATATAATAAGAATATGTATTTTCATATGTAGACGGTCAAATATTTTTCTACATGATATTTGGATACCTACTTGAACCATGATAAAACTAAACTGACAAATGTTAATAAATCACGATCGCCCGTAAAAAGGTACGATTATGTCGAATATTTTATTTTACATGCAGTATCCTCAGGTCAAAACTTTTTGCTTATTTCCATATAATAATGGGAGATTTGGTAGTATTCTGGATAGGGGGTGTCCTGAAGTATCTTGTAAGAATTTCCATCTCATGGAGGAGCGCTCAGTTGGGCGGACAATGCCCATTGTGGATTTTTATATTCTGTTGCGTTTCATAGCGGGATATTTTTCAAGATAAGAAGAGAGGCCGGTAACGCGAGGAGATCTTCACTGAATGCCTAATGGAGAATGTTGACTGAAAGGAGAGATAGTACGATACAAATTCTGAAATTGCGAAAATCCACGCCCAAAAACGATATCCGCCTAAGGTGGGATAGTCCGCAACTTAATTTTCTTCAAACCCAGGTAACATTTGAAGTAAAAAAAAATTATCACCATTTTTGTATTATATAAAGTTTTTGTCCGAAACAAATATACTGTTTCGAAAAAAAAACAGATATTGAAAGGCAATTATTTAAAAAAAAAAAGAATAAAAAAAAAAAAAAATAAATAAAAAAAAAAATATATATATATATATATATATATATATATATATATATATATATATATATATATATATATTACCAATAAATATTCTAAAAAAAAATTCGCGCCGACAACACGTGGTCGCGTTCTATATTTGTACGTTTGAGATCTCACCCTTAACGTTTTACTTATTTTTTTTAATTAATTTGAAACATAAAATAGAGAAACAATATAACAGTAAAAAATCAGATATATTTTCAATTTATTTTGGAATTAATAATTGCATCACGTTTGTCTCTAAAATTGTGTAGTGAGCTTTGAAGAATCGAATAAAAAAAATAGATAAAATGGCGATTTACAAAGAAATTGAACTTGAATGTTTTTTTTCATTTGATCGTCTATCATTGATTTATATAATTTTAGTCGATGAGATTTATTTCATTTCACGCGACTAGTTTTTAAAACTACAGATATTTTCATCTATATGTGATCACAATCACCTGTAGTTTTTGAAACTAGTCGTGTAAAATGAAATAAAGCTTAATGCGTCGTCTAAACAAGTGTTTAATTTTTACAAATCAACATGTTTTCATAAAGTAAACGTCAAATCAATAAATGGCATAATGCATCAATGAAATGCATTAAGCACCATTAGATAAATATATTGAAAATAATGAGAACTGCTCGTTACAAGGGATGGAATGTAAATCAACCATTTGATGAATTCCTTGTCTCTAGGGTCCACCCAATAATTGTTATTTTATTCATAGAAAATCGTATGAGGTAAGTCAGCCCGTCCCAGCGGTGCTTGGCCAGATATTGCGTAGCAGATTATGCACCGAAACTTCCCCTAATAGTATAACAATCGTTTAACTACCCCGCAAACCAATTTTCTCCATATTCTCTGAATAAATCTGCAAAACTGATCTGTGTGGATTATCTCACTTACTCGGGCGGGCTAACAAAAGAACCGTATAATGGTAATGTTTGAAATGATGTAAATGAGTATAATGATGAATTTTACACAGTATTTACATAATTGAATCACTTAAATGATAGGATACTCCGCCTCTGTAGTGTAATGGTCAGCACGCTCGGCTACCGTTCTGGAGGTCCTGGGTTCGATTCCCAGGGAGGGGATCGAATAAATATTGGAGATTTTTTCACTCTTCAGGTACCAGTCCAGGGTAATATTTATTCAATATTACCCTGGACTGGTACCTGAAGCGGAGGGCTGATCACCTTTCCTTCATATGTTAACGATCAAAATAAAACTGCGTTTATATGATGCAGTGCCCTATGCACCATTGGGGTGCGGATAAGGGTTTGATGATGATAAATGATAGGTTGTCAGCTCTGTAAATGTCTAGACTTTCATATACGCACCTTAAATAGACTTTTTTTTAAATCATTTTCAGATACCAATATAGATCTTCATACTTGTTTAATGCGCTCGTAATTATTCTTATCCATTATAAAATAGTTTTGAATTAATACTTAAACAAATCTAACCCACATTTTTTTTCAGTACATTGTACTTAAAAATAAATTTGAAAAACCTTGGAAATCAAAATTTCTCGACACATATCAGTAAATTATGTGATTTAACAACTTAAAAGGTTACTGTAGTGACATTTATGCATGAAATTTAAGAGCGTTTCCCATCAACTCTTGTCTTCTAGTTATTATAATGCAAAATATGTTATATATTCGTCATTTACGAATAAAAAATAACAAAAAGAAAGACGAATGCATTCTTTCGTTTTTACTTTTAACTTCTCCTTTCCTTTTTGATACCACGTACCGACGCCTATTAATAAACACTACCCTTCCTGTACACCCATGCTAATTCAACCCTTGAAGCAAACAACATTATAAAAAAAATTTAAACTGCACCCCGTAATCTGCGTCTACCGGGAATTTTCCTAATAAAAGTTTTAAAGCCAAAGGATTTCGGGCATTTAAAAAAAGGTTCGTCGAGATACTGTAAAAAAATAACCCTTCCGGACGAGGATCAAAAAAGGAAAATATTTAACCTCAATGAGCGTACAGGATTATGATTGTCTTTTTAAATGCAGCGGAACACATTTTTTCCATTTGTTTTTTAAATTTCTCCACCCCCGCACGCACACGTAAAACAAGCTTTCAAACCAATTATTTTATTTATGTGTTACATGTGTACATCAGTACTTAAAATATTTACCCAGGAATTCGTGTCCGTATTTAAATATTATTTTTATGTCACATATATTGTACGAAAATTTTTAACATTTTGTGGGTACATGGAACACGCTAAAAAACTTTGTCAAGAATTCTTATTTGCATACATTTACATATTTTAAAAAATGATTTATGAATTTACTTTAACATGGAATGCTTTATTAAAATTATTTAAACACACGTGCAAAGGATTCAAATACATGTATTACATTAATAAAAATTCAATAGTTCATAAATGTCATTTTTTGACCAAAATAATGATTCGTTAAATGCTATTCAACGCTATATGGACTATGGGGTGCGGATAACGATTAAAAAATTAGTTTTTTTTTTCAGAAATTAATATTTAAAAAAAAAATTATTGTAACATAATTTTATAAAATATTCGTTTGTTATAAGGGTTATGAGTACAATATTTCACATCTTTAAAACTAAATTTAGTGGCTTCATCTGTTGTGAATCGATTTTCTATGATTTTGTTTAATTTTAATAGCGAGAAAAAAGTTGTGTGACATAAAAATAACCTTTTCATATTTTTAAATCCCTTTATTACATAAAGCCTATTAAATCCACTTCTTGCTTACTCGAGTTCTATAAAAAAAACCGGTTACGTAAAAGTTAAATAAGTACCTCGCATTATTTCGTTCAGAGCTTTTATTTCAAAGTTTGAAATAAATCCAACGTTTGTATATTGTTCTGAGTATGCTAAATGCAAAAAAACTTTTTTCGTACTAGTCGGCAATGCAAACAGAAATTGTGTTATTTGTTTTCATACTTTTTATCAATACACTAACTACATTTTGTCTTGTTGATATTTTTTTCATTAAATGTTTTATTCCTGAAAATGATCCATTTTCAATTAATGTAAACTAAGGGAAAATAAAATAAACATTTTTTAAATATTTTTTAAAGAAAAATGTTGAAATGGATGTTTTTTTAGAGAAAATGTTGAAATATCTTGAAATCTACGGAGTATAAAACAGGCCGCCATTTCCCAAGTCAAACAACATAAATCTCCTCCGATAAATCAGGGAAACTTCAAATGGAAACGTCATATTATTTTCACGAAAGATTTAAGTTGAAAATAAATTATGGCCTTCCAACTCTGCACGTACAATAAAACATCGAAATATTTCATTCTTTTATATTGAATATTTAAAATTATACACGATGATAAAACGCTCTTTTTTTTTCTTGAACCAACTTATAGTTATATTCTTTTTTGACATCTCATCAAAGATGAAGAAGAATATGGACGTCTGGGCATTTACGGGGCTGACGACCGTCATAGGCTGGTTTAAGTGATTACTTTACACACGTGTAACATTCACCAATTCTACCCATTTTTGACAACCACAGTACTCAAATTCTTGGAAGTTCTAAATATATGAACCAATTTTGAAACATTGTTTTTGCTCACTTAAGTGATTTTAAAACAAAGTTACATTTCAAAGAGTTTTTGCTCAATAAAAAGCTTCTTTAATCTCACCAATAGGTATCTCTAGTGATATTCTAATGATTCAAGTACTATGTTTCGAAATTGAACCACATATATATTTAGAAGTTTCAAGAATTTGAGTAGTGTGTTTGTCAATCATGGGTAGAATTGGTGTATGTTACACGCGTGTAAAGTGATCACTTAAACTAGTCTATGACGGTCGTAAGTTCCGTGAAAGCCCAAACCTCCATATTCTTCTTTAAAAATAAAGCCAAAGTTATAATCTATTATTACTTTTTTGATATTTATAATGATACAAAATATATCAGTTTATATTTGAAGAATGTGGATCACCCTAGAAAAATAGGGGTAATAAATATATTTTTCATCAGACACGGTAATCTGATATGAAATAAAAGATCCCTTCTCGGTAAGTTCGCAAAACATTACCTACTATAACTGTATAAGTGAGTACGGACGGAACTACCCGCAAACTTCATAAATATTAAAGCGGATATAAGTTTCACATGTGGAATGACAATCATATGAGATGTTAGATAGTTCTAGAAACAGTACCTAAAAATGAATATAAACGAAAAACAGGGCTGCGCATACTTAAACGATTTTTTTCTATGTGAATAACATACAATTTATATCGAATAATATAGAATGATTTCAAATATACGAGCATATTACATTCTGAATAAAATCAAAATAAACTTGATGAGTATTTCAATGTTTTTAATATTTTAGAATTTAATAAACCCTGACGATGACAAGATTCTTGTCGAAACCGGTAGGTTAAAGTGTACTAATAATAAAAAAGTGGTTAAAACGAAGTTGTTTAATTTTATAAAGTTTATAAAATGTGCCACAAAGTATCTGCTAAAAAAATTCAAGAAAATTAATACCTAGGTGTCTCGAATCGAGAAGAAAAATATATTGATTTTTTTTTAGAATGGTGAACGTTACACAAGTCTATACAGTGATCACTGAAGACAGCCGAATGCCAGTCATAAGTCCTGGGATGCTCAGATACCTATCTCTCTTTATGTATATATTAAGAAAAACGTTTTTATTTCTATGGTACCATAGGTAATGCATTTGTTGGATCATTTTTTTACTATAAGAATCATATGTTGACATCTCAACATATGTAGTTAAAGAAAAATATGGAAGTTTGGGTATTTAAGGTATGGGCCAAGGTCTTAACGTCATAGGCTTGTTTAAGTGATCATTTTATAGGCTTGTAATATTCACCATTCTACCTATGATTGACTATTTGACTTCTCAATTATTTGGAACTTGTATATTATGTATGTGTATCCTATAATTGACATCTTTCATATGGGAATTCTCGGCGCCATCCACGATTGAGTTAAACAAGTTTTTATTTATCATGCAGAGACCTAGATTTGTGAACAAGGATTTTTTGTACACACTTAAAATATTTAAAAAAATACTTATAATCCTTATTTATTGAGTTACATATTAAATATTTTATATTAAATGAAAATATTTTTGTAGGGTGATAAATAAAAATAATAAAAATAAATGTACACAAACGTGTTTCGCAATATTGTACAGTTTTAAATTATCAGTTAATTTGAAACATTCTTGTTAAAAAAAGCGGCAACCCTTATTTAAACGTATTTACAATAAAAAGAGAAGTATTGTGTGTGGCGGAATACGCTATAACAGAAAGGCATAGGGGTGTTTAATGGTGAATCATCATACATCTGAATTAGGGGGCTCTAAGTCAACATTTATTTTGTCAACAGGTTTTAATAAAAACATACAACAAAATCGTTAAAAATATGTTTTTCATTTTGAATATTTTATTCAAGGCACACATTTAAAATTTTGTAATACACACGTTTACATTTTTTTCATTCAATTCATGACTGAATTTCCATAAATAAACTAGGTTACTAGCGACCATCATATGTACATATGATTAAAACCTGATTACTTATTGATATGTAAGGTTTTATTTTTTTGGCCAGAAATAACATGTTTTATTACATTACACATTTTTTTTATTTTTCGAAGTACATTTTTTTAAACACATTCTATATTTTATCTCCCTTTTTTTAAAAATATAATTACAACGAATATTTTATATGATTTCGTGCAAAAAAATAATAGAGAAATCTTTGAAAAAAATTATTGAACATTTTGTTTTTCATCCCAACATGGATGAAGAAAAAAATGGCATCTACAAGGTATTTACAAGGCTTATGACCTATCATAGGCTGGTTAAACGATCACTTTACAAATATCCAACATTCACCACTCTATCCATGATTGACAAACACACTACTAAATATTTAGGTAGTGTGGTTAATAACTGTTACATTTATCATTAAACTCATGACGCTGTACATATGAGTTCACAAGAACCAGCTTTGTTGGATTGAAAAAGCTTTTATTTAGCAGAGACCCTTTTTGTATGTATGCAATATCCTTATAAAGAAATATCCAAGAATAACGCCAA